>NC_141855.1:7396463-7549026 GCF_024713525.1 Acromyrmex echinatior | reverse complement strand
ATGAACTACATATAATATTATCTCGAACATTAAGTATAATTTTAGATTCTTCCTTTTCTGTTGTGATGCAACGTCTTGGAAGACAAATAATTTTAAACAATGGTGTGCATAAATATAAGAGAACAAAAGAAAGAATAGAAAAGTCTAAAAAAATATAGATAAGCTGTAGGATGAATAACCTGATAAGTATATATTAGAACTTGTTTACTGTTTTAATAAAAATGTCAAGGGATTTACCATCTTTAACACAGTTTAAATATTAACGTCAATAATAACGCACGCGAGAACTGGCGGCATGCATGCTGGCCACTTGGCAGATGCATCGACGACTTAGAAGCACGATAAGCTTCTTCACTTAATGAACGACGTCGATATTTTATCGAAATTTTTTGCTACTTGAACGGGTTGTCGACTTTTCTCGCTTTCAGGAAGATGTTAGGAGCGACATGCATTGCGCGTGGTGAAATTGCGTGTTTGCAGTTTGAAAGGTCACTTCCGCGTCATTTCACTAATTAATTCCTTTAGCTATAAATTAACAGTTTGACAAGTAAATGATTAATTTGAAGTTCTATAATTATTGTGAATAATTATTATTAATTGAGGAAATCTTCCATCTTTTTTCTCTCTTCATTTATCGTATATATAAAGAGTCTTATTTATTATATGAGGTCAAGATGACAATATTATTATTTCATCTTGACGTGAAAATTATATTTTTTATTTATTAAATAATAAAAAGAGCTGAAAAGTACATGTGTTAAATTTATCTTTATGTTATATATTTATTAAATAAATAATCCATTATCTCATGCATTATTTAAAGTCTCTGTTCGCGTCATAAATAATGTTTTTGTTGAACGATTTTCGCTATCAATATTACGGCAGTCGGCGAGTGTTAATTTATTGTTTTCTAGCAACGTCAATCTCACTGATTGTCGTTATCATGAGCGGTCAGCCCACGCGAAGGCGAGAGAAAATTTTCCAGACGTGCTCGTCTAATCATTCCGCTACGAGAGCTATCTCGAGTAGGAAGAAAGTGCGCCGCTAAAAGCGCGACGTGCGTGCTTTCACATAAATATTGGCTTGATAAATGTACCGGTCGGGGCGTTATGGATGGAGAATATTAGAATGGCACATGGCGATCGCCGCGATGGCCGTACGCCATTGTAGGCGTAGCGAGAGAGCGGAGATTAAACGTGATCCCAATCAAGACGATTCACAAGCGCGCTTCCGCGTCCTTCGACGTAAACGTTGCACTCGATCCATCAACAATTATAGCGATTAAAATTTGCGTGAACAATCGGTTTGTACGAGAAACTCGTCGCTTTGTTAACGCACCCGTCCGTTCTGATGCTTCCAGAAATAACTTGTAATATATAACGAAACGAAGACAATGTAATAATAGCGTTATAGTGATAATAGTAAAATGAAAAATTCTAATATATACATTATCCGTTTTTCCTTATTTTTTTCTCTTAGTACTGTAAAATACTAAGGGAAGGAATATTGAATAAAAAAAATCGGAGATAAAAAATGTCCCAGTTGCATAATATTTAATTGATACATGTATTATTCAATATATTTCAACGTAATATATTGCAATTAATGTATTGTTAAATTATGAGTAATAATGTCTGAATTAATTTGGTGATATATTTCAAATATATCATTTCAAGTAGCTGCAAACAATTTTGTATACAAAATTTTACTTGTATTAATTTTTTTCTCGCTTTAAATACAAGTCTTTATAATATATAATGTATGGCTCATTCTCTAATAGAGCCATATAAATTTATACAACGAATAAAGGTCAGGCTTTTGAACGTAGTTATTGTTAACGGTCAAGGCCGAATTAGTCGCGAGTTTGCAATTGTATTATAAGCATATCCACCGACGTCAGGATTAACCTGTTGGGATAGAATAGAAGATAGATCAAGGTATATCAAAGCCTTGAGATTAGTCGCCGATAGTAAACGGGTTGACACGTCCGAGACAATTATATCCTGGTATATACGCCATTAGCCCGCGGCGCACAATGTAACACCCGCGTAGGAACAATAGGAAGCTCGTGCACGATGATTGATCACCCAGCTGGATGCAATCGTACCGGCTGGATCCCCTCGAGAGCTTCTTCTCCTCTTCCTTCTCCTCCGTCTTATCTTAGCTCTTCGTCTTACGCGCCAACATTGCGCTGAGCCATGCCACCGTCTTGATGAGTTTCTAAGTCTGCTGGTTAGGCTAACTATTCGCGTTGTTAATTTGCATACCGAATACGCAACAGCAGCCT
Source organism: Acromyrmex echinatior (assembly GCF_024713525.1). Taxonomy (NCBI): domain Eukaryota; kingdom Metazoa; phylum Arthropoda; class Insecta; order Hymenoptera; family Formicidae; genus Acromyrmex; species Acromyrmex echinatior. The sequence continues at coordinate 7,546,739 of NC_141855.1, read as the reverse complement.
ATAAATTTTGTTTACGCGTAGATATAATGCGTTTTACGTTGTTGCGGTTTAAGACTCACGTTTCTTCTCTTACGCACTCTGCGTCTGAATAATTGTTTTCTAGTTTATATCGTTCATTTGTTACAACGGCGTAAATAAAAAACTTAATTTTTCAGAAAATGAATTAAATATTTCGAATCATTAAAATTTTATAATTTTAACCCTTCTTAGACACATTGGGTGTTTTTTTAGGCAAAATTTTATTCTCAAATTTCTTGGCGTTTTCAATTTTTATTAAATAAAGGTTAACATTTAAGTGTCAAATAATTGAAATATTTGGCAATGTAACACAGAGATGTTAAAATACGAAATAAAAAATATATGTGTCTACAAAGGATTAATTTAGAAATTTTGATGCAACAATTGATTTTAAAGAAGTAAAAGTATAACGTATTTAGTATTAAAGTATAAAGTATGTTTTTTTCTTTATTTTTATTTATTGCAAGCAACTAAAAAAAATCGCACTTTTTTAATTATGTGCCATTTTTGTAGAAAATAGGCAATATGACTTTGGATACAGATTTTTTCTTTCGCGTTGAATTTTTACGTTTTGAATTCAATTTTTACGTTTTTAAGTTTAGTCTTTGATATTTTCCAGGAATGAAGTCCGAATTTTCTATTGGATTGTAAATCGTCTTAATTTCCTCGATTTAATCAAGCTTGTTCTTTCCATCCGATATAATTTGATACATTGATCGACGAGACCGAAGCGTCTGACCGCGTCTGTCTCGTGCGTAGATCGAGATCGCGTGGGTCGTGGAGTGAGCTGCATCGAGAGACTTATGCAAATTCAATTTAGCTCGCCTGTGGAGGAGGGCCAATCAGGGTCGGCTTGAAGACTTCGCGAATTTTAATATATTATCATTTAGAACTGAAGAGCAATCTCTGTTACAAATTGTAATTTTTTATGGAACATCTGTATGTGACATTGTTATTGAATATAATACGTTAAATATTTTAATTTGAATGACTTTAACGCAAGTTTTTAATTTGAGTACTTTGAATGCAAGTTATATGGTATATTAAAATTTTCTAAGATGAGCATCAATATTATTAAATTGTTTGTCAATTTAATTTGCGATATTACTGTTTATATTATTTGCTCTAGTTCTATTAATATTGCGTTTCCAGACTGAAAATTAAATTCGGCGCGCAGTTTGCAGGATTGGATATGTAGTATAATATAAATTCGCAGGGAATTACTTAATACTAGAATTACGATTGTACGCCATTTTTGATCCATGATTTTTTTCTAGTTAATTTGGATTTGCACGTGAAGCTTTAGATTTTTGTGACTTTCCATAAATAATCATAATTAATTACAATAAATAATTTTACTTCTACGGTGATTCTCGTCAAAAGCTAATTTACCTTGAATCGCGATTGGGTTAATTTAAACCCGCGATTCTAGTGTTAAAGTTAAGCATTAAAGATCCAGCTTGATTGAGCGTTTAAGGCCTTTATTCCCTTTATTTGTTGTGTAAATCTTACATACTTTAATTTTTCTTATTGTTAGAATATCAATCATGTTTTACCCTGCTTAGAGTGCATACATATCTCACAATGTGGGAGAATACTTTGAAGAAGAAAGCACGTGATTGTGATAGATAAATAGAACAGGAAGCATGGAGAAGAGAAAGAGAGAATGCGTCTTGAAATCGGCTCATCTTAAGTCGCAGCAGCTGGTCGATTCCTTCGTTTTATTTCGCATGACGAGCATCGAGGACCGCGTTGGTTCTGTCAGCTTCTCTCGTAACCGCTTCATTATGCGCCACTTTATAAATGCGTTCCGCTGGCTAACTGTACGCACAAGATATCCGTGCAAAGGTAGTAACCTATCTATTTATACGTTGATAGGATTTTGCAAGTTTCTCTTTAGCCTCATCGATCGAGGGACAGCCTCTACGTTTAAACACGATGACGACTTCTAATGAAACTCCTTCCTTAGCTGACTCGTTAAATTACGTAGCACATATGGTATTATATTCTATTCACGAGCTATATTACGCTTAGCAACAAAGAAAGTACTTCTTAGTGAAAAGACTATTCTTTGGCAATGCAATGTTTTAAACGCTTTGAATTTCTGATTGGTTGCAGGAGGAAATCGGCGAGATATTCGACTCAGCTCCAACGACTCCACTCCGCATCGTAGAAGAGACAAAGCATCCAACTCAACCTGAAAAATTATCGAGCTATGCGAATGATTCGTTTATCTCGAAATACTTACCTACTACGAAATCGCATGGTTTCGTAAGAAGACAAAATTCGTTGACGAGAGGTGGCGAGGATATCGGTGAATGGTCGAACAGCATCCTCGCGGAATTCAACAGCATAATCGCCAACGAGATCAACGAGCTTACCAAAGAGAAGACGAGGAGAGAAGTCACGCGCAGCAATGATGACGTCAGAGTACAATACAAAGAGTTGCTGAACGAATTTGGAATATCCGATAGCGAGTGCTCCGATCGAGAGTTCAACGGTGAACATGGTTTTTTTCGAGACAAGAAGAGTCTTCGAGATCGCAGGAATGGAAAATTGTTCGTTGACGATGATCGTCGCTGCCTGCTGAACTCGGATTACGACGAGCCTCACGATCGAGTGATCCCTGAGGGAAGGAAAAGCGGCAGCCTGCCGGAGAATCTGCAGATCATCATCGGAAAACATGATCGATTTCATACCACAGAAACTCTAAGCTCCGACTACGACGAACCCAGCAACTGTCTGCCGATAAACTCGATCAAGAACCAGATTGATCGGATTACTTCTAGTCTACCGTCAAAATTGGAACGCGAGTGCGACTCAAAAGACACACAATCGAACCCTTGCCATGCACCAAAGAGAATAGGATTAAGTTCGAAGACCAATGAAGACGCGCTCCAAGCGAGATCGTTCAGAAGCGCCGAGGAAGATCCCGAAGAAGCGAACGCGAAATTGCCGCCACGACAACGAACCGAGAGAAAAACGAGCCTTCCTATCAATTTGACGAATCAAAAACGTAGAAAGGCAATGCGACTGCAAAGACTCCGACGAGGCTCGCATGATCAAGAGACCATGGATCCCGAATACGACGACGTATTTCCGAACGAGGAAACGGGCAGATCTAGATCGTTGGACAATCATGTTCCGAAATCGGCGCCTGTCACACCTACGGAAGAGAAGAAGCCACCGTTCTCGAAATTGTTGAGAAAACGACATACTCCGGTGTTCCATGAGAGTTCCGACGACGTCATTCTGGTCAGCGTGTCTTCGTTGCCGGATCAAGATATGTTGCGTCTGAGAAATGACAGGCTTCATGAGACGAAAAATAGCAAGACGAACTCGAAAGAAACGTTGTCTCGAAAAAAGAGAGCGATATCGCCGCTAACTCTACGTTCTGATGTTACCGCGAAAAGGCTGTCGGAATCGGACAGAGACATCAGGCAGATTAGCCCAGTGGACTTGAAGAAATTCTCGTTGACGCGAACGTGGGGCAACGATGTTGCAGTGAATTGCGACTTGTCTGAGAACAATGACGTTAATGGAAATTGCGGGATTGAGAACGGAACCATCGGCAAGCTGGAGCACGCTGACGTGAAAAGAATTATAGAGGAGCAAAACGCAAGAACGGGATCCGTAAGTTTCATATTGATTTTTACCGCTAATTATATTTCACTAAGAGGAGTTATTGAGAATTAATTATGCATTAGCTTATTCGTATTATAATATGTACGTCTATTTCGACAAGCTTGTAAATTCAGAGAATTATAATTAAAAGATTTTAATATATATAATTATTAATATATAAATATTTAATTATAAGTTAAATATTAAAAATTTTTAATAATTAAATACTTAAATAATTATTTAACAAAAATTAAATATTTAAATATAATTATTAGTATTGTCTATACAGCACTTATAAATTTGCAATTATTTAAACAAAATTATTTGACGATAGCATTAAAGTATGAAGTTGTTTTATTTTTGCATTCACAACAAAAATATTTCACGCAGCATAGAAAAAAGCGTGATTTGACCTTAATAAAAATGTAGTGCCATGATACTTTGCCACGCCATAATCACTCGAAAATCTGACATGGCTCACAAAAGATCCAGTCTCACGCCTGACATAGACCTGATATGGAAAATAGCTTGGCATTCACAATAAAATTTATTTAAAAATCTGATGTGGGACCCACAGCAGATCCACGCTCGCGCTTTACATGAAAATTTGACCGCAGTGCATGTTTGCATCGCAGTATTTCATGATAAATTTTATAACCAGAATAGTCGTAAATCTGAATGATTAATATCTCAGGTTCATGGGACAAAATGACACTTTTTTTGCAATTTTTTTCGTTTTATGCAAAAATACATTGAATAAGCCTAATTTTTAAGGTGATTTTTAGCTGAGTCATAAATGAACCTATACTGTGGCTATATATATTAGTTTGATACTTATCTAAATTTCTATCAGAGATTAATTTATTTTTTGTTGTTTAATATTTATTTTAGCTGCCTATTTCCCTGCAGTCTTTATTGTCAAGAATACGAAATGGCTCGAGTTCCTGTTGCCCAAATAGTCCGCCGATGGATACTCTCACTTGTTCCGATATGGCAACTCAAACTTCACCGGCGATTTCGAGAAGCTCTAGTTTCACTTGGGTTAGCGATTGCGACTCTCCTCAAGGTAATTTTCATCATCCCACGTTGCTTATATGACTTGCTTAATATATATTCATGAGATTAGTTAACACCCGGAAAGTTTATTTCCGTCTTGGTTCTCCGTAATCCAGTAAATGCCTATTACAAGAATTCGTTTATCGATTATTACGTGTAAATTTCCTGTTGACCTTTTGAGTCAGTTAAAATTACATTTATTTTGAGTAATGTTTCTCTAATAATATTCAAGAATTCTAGCTTTCTCATCGATTTGTAATTTATTTATAAACAGAAAATTTGTGTTTTTAAAGCAGCGAATTTATTGTTAAAGAATTTGTGTCTACAAAGAATACGTAATTAAAGCAGAAAATATTTATTCTAGCCTCACTTACATATTCTTACATCTTCCTATGTCATCAATATGACAGATTTCCTAATTTGAATAATCGTCTACTTTAATGATTATCTCGGAGGAGTTCTCGGGGCAGAGCGACATTTTTTTCTGCCAGAGTTGTTAATTTTATGAAAAAAAAAACGCGTCGAATAAGCCTAATTTCATCAAAATCGATGAGGAAGATAGAATTTTTGAGTATTATCATTTCTTTTTTTAGATAGTATATTGTGATTACTTGCGTTCAACAAAAAAAAAACAGCTTTACAATTATTATCAAATTCTTAAATATGATTGGTCTTATCCTTAGTTCCTCACTGGATTTAAATTAATCATATTCAAGAATTTTATAACAGTTAGAAAGCTGCCTTTTCTGCTGAACGCAGCTGTTTTATACTAATTTGTTTTTTATTTCTCCTGACAAAGAAAACATTTTTGTACGATAGAAAATTAGTAGAAAATTAATTAAAGTTATAATTTATAAATATATTTAAAATAATTTTATTCTTATAAAAGTTTTACAATTTAATTGTCAATGAAATTTTTTAAGAAATATTAATACTTAATATTTATGGATTTAATTATCCCATAAAACAATTATATTGTAATTGTCATGGTTTAATGTGTGTGTGTGTATATATATATATATATATATATATATATATATATATATACATATATATGTATATGTTAATAAATGGTTATAGCTTACTTTATTCATTTTAAATATACAATGTTTAGTTTTTTAAATTATGTATTTTTTTTTATCATAGCCGAGTCCCAATTAGATTCGCAATCATTGCAAGATGAGAGCACCTTAGACCCAGTTTCTCCCCAAGACACTGTAGATGACGACAATAGATCCTCGTCATCGTCCCAGGACCTCTTACACAGCATGGATGAAATTTCTTCCGGAAGTTTATCACCGGATACCATCGACAGAGCATCTCCTCTTGAAAGCGGAATTGGAACAGCGAGTCCACCTAGGAGCACGGACCGTCGATTGATTAAACGTAAGTTAAAATAATTTCATTGCATTTTCATAAATATCTAAATCTGATTATTATCAGCATTAAATTATCACTTTTATTTTCCTTTATTTTCGGAAATAAAATTCATGGGATAATACATTTTTTTTTTATCAATCAAATTATTTGAATTTTATAATCGCACATATCTAAGATGATGGCACATTTTATTTTTAAAAGACTCTTTTATCATATAATAATTTGAAATTACATTGTTAAACTATGAAAACTGATATATATATTTGCTAAAATCTTGATGCATCCATCATTTCTTACGTAGCGTCAACACCGAATAAATGTCATCGTAAAGAGACATGGGAGCGAATTCGACGACGGCCGTCGAAGCTGAACTCACGAAACGATAAAAATTCGCAAGACGTGTGGGTCAAACGCGAGAGCGTGCACACGCAAACGAAACAGATCGACGATCAGTACTCGCAGGACGCGGTGGACAGCAGTAGCGGTCTCGATGACTCGTTGCCGAGGATCAGGACGTCCAGGCCTACGAATTTACCGCTATGTGAGTCATGTCGGCATATCTCCGAGTGTTCCTCCCACACGTAACGTCAAGCTGTCGTTTTTATGTCTTCTTATTAAGAACATGCGGTGCAATAATGCGCATAAGCGTAATAAATACGAATCATTTATTTAGAAAACTTGCTTTATGAGACCAGTTTCAAAGATTTTACTAGTTGGACGATATATTCCGCGATAATTTATTTCTACATGTTATAAATTCTAATCTAGCTGTCCGACTATTCTTCTGCGACAGGCTTGTCCACCACTGCGAGCAGTTCCTTAAGCTCGGGCGAGCTGCTCGAAACGCCGCCTCGAGCGCCGTCCTCTCCGTCCGCGGCAAGTCTTCAACTGAAGCCGGAACCTCTGACTGTAGAAATGGGCGGGAAGAGCAGCAGCGCGCCGTTGTTAGAGAACAATAACGCCAAGAACGCCAACAGGAAAGTGCCGGTGAGCTCCTCTTTGTGTTTAATTTTGAGTAAATAATATGGTAGAAAGTTGGTTGAAATATTACGTGCTTCTTCTAAAGAAGAAAAATCGAAATATGTAATACGTGTAGATATTAAATATTTTTCACATTTATCGGGAAATTCTTGTATCTTATCAATACTTTATCTTATCAAGACTTCATATTTACACGATTTTTTCTCTTTTGGTATACATCTGATAATATCCGATAATTTAAGAAATTTTCTTGAATCAAGAGCATTAATAAGAGAAAAGTTAGTCATAGAAAATTCTATAAAAGTTAGTAAGTTTCATAGATAATTCTAATTATCTGACAGAAGCTAATAAAATTCGGTTTAATAGTGTATAGGTTGGAACAAAAGTCCATAACGCTACGAACTTTAAAATTCAAGTAGGTGTAACATCGTTAAAAATGAATACAATTTAAATTTATAAAAGGATTTTAAAGATTAACATTTCTATACTTTTGAAAGGTCACTATGTCTTTTGAGTTTCTATGAGTGTGGTAATTTTTACATGTTGAGAACTACGAATTGGATAAGATGGACAAATTTCTTCTCTATGCTTAAAAAAACTCACATGCTTAAGAAAAACTTGCGAAAATTTTCGATTTTCTAACGTGGAAGCTTAAGGTTTCCCTTACAAAATCATGTTTTAAAAATGACAAATCTTAAGATTTGTCATTACTAAGTTATCGAGTTGATTAAATAAAAAGAGCGTTGACTTCGATTACTTATAACTCCGTTAAAAATCATCGTACCACAATTTAAAAAATAGATTCTTAAAGGTGAAACATTACTTTATCAACAGATATAATTGTTAAAGTTTTTTTTTTTTAAATATGTAGACATGATACAAATAAAGTATCGTAACGAACTTTTGTTCCAACTCAATATACTCCTATATTATATACTTCCTATTATTATATATACTTATTATTACTTAATAACAAATACGCGTGAACTTACGTAAGCGAACGTCGGTTGACGTCAAATCTCCGGTTTGAATCGCCCTTCATATCGATAGCTAACTCGAGCATGACGCGTGGAGCAAGAGACCGGACGCTTACATCGGGTATCGTCCTAGACGACGACGGCGGGCATTAATCGCGCGGCAGCGAAGCGTGTACAGCGCTATCGGTATCGAGATTACCCGACGCAGTATCACAGATATACGCTCCCTCGTCTTCGCGGTTGCGTTCGACGATCTGCTGTTCACGGATAGTTATTAGTCTCTGCCCACGTGGTTCGCGTACATCGTTCGACACGTTAGCCAGCTTACCGCGTCTCTTGTATTCCTTGCCTGCGGTTCGTGCGGGCCACGATAAGTGTCGGCCATGGTAAGAATGACACTTCGTTGCGGTGACGTCGGCGGCGAGCCTCGGATGGGAGCCTTTCGCTGATGGGAATACTTACCTGTTTCGTGTTAGAAGGGAATTCCATACAAACCAACAAGAATCGCTCTACCGTGGGAACTGCTCGAGTCACTCTGCTGCGGATGCACCTTTAGACGTATGCACCATCGATCTTTCATGATTAATTGCTCTAAGAAATAATTAATCTTCGCGATTTGTATAGATAATTACGATCAAAGGATTATTGACAAGTTCTAATGTGGGAGACCGAAACACGGGTTGCTGGATGATTATGCGAATTGCACGAACATAACGAGGATTACTTGAATATAATAATGTTTTTAATTATTATTTTTAAAGAGTTTAATTTTAATCTAATCTTATGAACTTAATGTTTATCTGATGGATATTTGATATACTTAAATTTTCAGATTAAAAGAAATTATTTGTACATGAATATGTTAGACTGCTACAGCTCGACTATTGATAATTTAATAGCATATCTTTCTTTAATGGAGTCGATCTTTGAAAATTTTAATGCCGAAGCATATATAATACAATATTTAAATAACTTCGAATCTGATATTACAAGATCAGGATTATCAGACCTGGAAAACCGGGAAAACTGGGAAAAATAAGGAAAATTGAAATGGTCATGGAAAATCGGGAAAAATCAGGAGAAAATAAAAGAGATTGGAATTTTGAACTTTGCTCACAATTCTCTTAACTGCTCTTATATTCCAAATAATTTTTATAATTTTTTAAATTATATCTGACATTTATAGTCAAATTATGTTCAAAACTCATGCACTTTAAACAATTTTAAAAAATAATTAAAATTTATATTTTATTCAGTAATTTTATTTGATCGTTCTTTTTCGTCATAACTGCATTCTTTTTTCCAATATTAATTTATTTTTTGTTGACTTGAATTTGCCCTAAAAATTGTATCATGCTACTAAACTTCTTTTGCGTTTTTAATAATATAAACTAGCTTTCTTATGATCCTTGATTCTAAATGTTAAACCTTTTTACATATTTTATTATGTTAAATTTTTACATATATTAGTCACGGAAATTTCTCACTTTTTCTGGAAAACCTGAAAAAATCAAGAAATTTTAAAATTCAATTTCTGTGGTAATCCTGATTAGATAAATCAATTTTTTCAATGACCCCATTTATATTTTATAAGAAGGAATTTTGAATTTAATTTAACGCTTAATTATTTTACTACACCTTTTGTAAAAGTTTTATGAATATTTTACGTCAATGATATTAAGAGAATTAGTTTCAGTGCTGTTTGCCCTGTTAAAAGAGCGCAGCAATTAACTGTTACTTGCAATTAAATTTAAGAGCCATACTAAACGATCGAGTAGCTAAATAGGTCGCATTTATTGTTTTCTCGAACAGTATTCTCCAACATTCTTCTTCAACATCATCTTTATTAATATCATCTTCTTTAGTATCACGTCGCTACGTATACACGAAATATCCCGCAAACGTATAGAGATCGCCGTTCGTTTCGTGCACGAAAATCATGCAAGGTCAGTCTTTGATAGTAAAAGCGAAGCTCCGCATGGATGCACTTGGAGCCTAGGGAGTCGATACTTTATTTACTTTATATATTTTCGATGCACCCAACGACGATGCTTTGATTGCTCAAGTTCCGCTGCATTTTGCATTCCGTGTGCGAGCGCGGTCATAACTTTGACCTTTGACGTACCCGAAAGTGCGCCGCCGCGATGCCCGCGTTTATCTCCGCAGTTTTCGTAGGATGGTGACCGCGTATGCAAATTATCAATGAAGTGTCAGTACACGGGGAGATTCGCGCTCGAGTGAGCATGTTGCCTTGGTAAACACCCATTGCACGAGAACGCGCGCGGAAGTCGCGCGTGAACTTCCAGTACCGGATTGCCTACGTTGAGCGATCAAAGCTAATGGGGCAACCAGCCGTGGTGGCGTATTAATCGGTTGGTATCCTTTGGACCTCGAATATAGCCACACCGTGTGGTCTATCACGTACGCGTGTACGAAGGCCATGATGGAAAACTCGTGGCTTTCGTCAGGTCAGCTGTTTTAAACGCACCGCTCTCTCTCTTTTTGTCTCGGAAGTCGCAAATGACATACCTATTATTCTTTTTCAAATCAATCCATAACGAATTGAATGTCGTGCAAGAAATCTAACGAGTGACACGACGTAGTGAAAATTGTAATTTCGTAAACGAATTAGAAATCTATCTCTGTCAGGAGAATAGCGCTGAATATATGCAACGTACAATATATTTATAGTACGTAATATCTGAAATGCATTTTGATGCTGTGCATTTATTCCTATAGATACAAAAACTGACATCATTATTTTTAATTTAGAAAATTTTAATGTCTACTTTCGTACGAATACTGAACAATAATTTAATTTTTCTTCCGTGAAAGATCTTTGGAAAATAATCGTACTTTTTTTGCGATAGCATATGCAGAAACATTGCAGAATGAAATAGAGATTAAAAATATTTTTGAAATTACCAAGCTGCAGTGATTCAACTGCTTTGTGCGCGTTTTTTTTTTTTGTAAAGTATGCTTCTCGGAATGCAGTGGTTTAAAAAAGATACATTCGTTTGAGAATTCCGGTGAAATTTTTTACAAAAATATTGCATCTTGTTCTGTGTTGTATTATTTTGTCTCGTATTTCGTAGCCGATAGACGAAATAATTCGACAAAGTCGGGATCCCGAGAAGCAATATAACTTTGTGAGAATTTCGTGGCATCCGCTTTGAAGTCCAATAAGTCGTAAAAAGAATAGCTTGCACGTCTATTCAGTTTTGCTTGAAAAATATTTAACGACTGGTCTACGATTGTTAAAGATAGCATTGATAAACGTCTGGAGACAGTCATGATTTTATGATCGCATAACACAGGGCGAGACCCCTTTTTTAAAGTCGACTCATGTTGTGACAGTCTATTTTTTGATTGCGCTTTGTATTATTTCCATTATGAACTATATTATTTTAATGACAGTTTTAATAATTAAGTTTTGAAGAATAATGATAGAATGATTAACATCTTTCAGAAGCATCAATGTCGATAAACCCATAGATCGCAAACTCATCATCAATATTATAATTTCGCACTCAACTATAAATAAATGTAATATAATGATATAAATGTAATATAATGTTGTATATAACAGTTACATTGTTGAGTCGGAAATAGTAATATTGTTTAATGTTACTATTAATTTGTATTCTGCGGGAATTAATGTAATGTAACTCAATTTACTGTTTGACTATTACGTTAATTAGTTTCTTTGATATTTTAATTTTACACTTGGTAATTCTATGTGTTGAGAGAAATGATTAATCTTACGATGCTCTTTTTGAGACGAAAACGTGAAGCATCGCGTGTGTATTCCAAGGTTAATTACTTCTTATTTTTTTCGTAAATATTGGAAGGTCGATATTTATCGATCGATGGCGCATCCACTCAGTAAAGCACGGTGTAGATAAGGTCACGGTTGTTCGTCCATTATTTTCGAGGTCGACCGGCTTAATAACTGCAAGTGGGTCACGATTCAATGTCGCATCGGTTATTAGTTATCTCTTGTTGTTATGGAAATAAGACGAAGTTAGGATCCCATGACAATGAAGGATCTCGTCTTCTGTGTCACCAACTAATATCAAAGTATTAACTCTGCGCAAGATTTGACAAAGTTAAAACGGTTTTTCTTATTATTACAATAAGAATTATATTATGTAATTACGCTAAATTAAACGCTGCAATCTGTGGATTTGTAATTCATTTGAAAACTTGAAATATTTCAAATAAACATACATACTATGTGCGCTTGTTTCACATTGAGGACTAATCTGCTAACTGATCGTTAAGCGGAAGAACTAATTCATTTTAAACGATGTTTTTACCGCAACAATTTGAGATATGCTGTCGCTGCAATGCACCTAATTGCAGTAAGTCGCTGTTTCTTATACTAATGATACATTCTCTGTTGCTTTCAGAGCTTGCAGCAGCAGCCGCGCTCGCAGTCGGAACGACAACTATCAGGTATGTTTCCCATTAAAAAGAGTAACTATTTTACTTAATCAAACAAGTCAATGAACTTGAAATCATATAAACCGTGTGTTCCTAGTAACAAATATTTCAATTTTAGTGGTCACTCGTTGACATGGGTATATCCAAGATTTTTTTCAGAGGGGAAATTATCAATTCTATTATTATATGTACAGCAATTTTTTGCGTTAATTTTTTGAATTGCTTTTTTATATATTTTAGGACTTAAAATGTCTCCTTCTTATTTTTTATTTTGAATGGAATTAATATTAGGTTTTGTTCAACAATTATAACTTTTAATTATGAAATTCGAAAGGAAGAGATCTAACTTCCCTTCCTGTAAATACTCTCATGCTGATTGGCTTTTCCGGGAAAAACGGTGATTCAATTTCAGACGATATTGACATCTACGAAATCCACGTTTACTCGATTACATGTGCAATTGGTAAAAGGATTGTATGACTCCTCTCTCGCAAAACGAGAGAAGAGTCTTCAATTCGTATAATATAATTTCTCGTATACTGCGATACTGCACAACTAAAATATGAGCTGCAACGTGATGACACTTATGCTTGAGGATTGAATAAAGATAACTGTGCATGAAATGAGAGCAAGTTGATTTTTCAAAATATTAAAAATTGTTTTAGGTTTTGTTTTACAAATACAAATAAGACTTATTTAAAATAGCTGATTGTGAATTCTAAACGGAATTTTTCTAACAAAATTTTCAAGTTAGAAATTAAAGACTTAATTTATTATACGCTTTACTGAATTTATGTATATTAAATTTGTGAAAAACTCTACCGTTTAAAGCGAATGGACGGTTATCCTGACATTGTAGATATTCGGATACCGCACATACATAAATCACACGGGATCGTGGCGGGACTGGCATCTCTCCGGTTTGCGTCTGATTACATTTGAACGGTGGTTGACAGCTCACGACGCCAATCTGCCATTAATTTGCGTTCCTCGCGTGGGATGCAAACGAGCCCGACACGGGTTATAATGAATATTGACATCTTTGATCGCGCGAACGCAACGATCGCGATCGATACCGATCTTCTCGAACAATAGTCGGGCGTCCGATAACGAATTTAATGCGTAATTAATTTCACGGGGGGTGCAACGCGATCGAATGTAATTTGCGGTGGCACGGTGGAAACGGCGGAATTTTCGCCCTCCAATTGCGGTGATACAGTAATGCGGTGTCTGAAGGTTCATTACGATACGTGGTCTCTCCAGTTGTACTTAACGCGTGTAATATCGCGCATACTATTACATAGCTTGCAATTAATTGAAGACACTCGGGGATGTCGTGACCCGACTAATTTTCACGTAATGTTCGAACCATTCCGAGATTTATCTGGTTACGCTATTTGTGGGTGGAAATTATGGATGCTCTGTAGGATTGATACAAACGATACTGCAATTCTTTTAATTGATTTATCTCGTTAAATAAAATATATGTCAGTAATAAAAATTCTTTTTATGATCAGATTTATATTTTAACATATTTATATGATTTTGAATTAAAAATTTTGGTAGATACACAGATCTGAAAATGATTTTGTTGGATTATCAAAGTAATTATGTAGAACACTTAAATAATGGGCTATGCTGCGAAAAGTTTGAATATTCTGGCAACCAACTTGAGTCCTGCATAATTATTTTGATGATTAATAAAATTATTTTCATATTTGTACGAGCTAAATTTTTAAATATTTTACACTGAAAAAAAAATTGAAATATTTACGAGAAAATATTACGGGACATGCGGTATCTCCAATTGGATTTATGTAACTCGACTGTTTTCTTTAAAATTACTTATTACTAATACTTATCATTATAAAAACATTTGATTGGATAGTAATATATACATACTCGTATATTTTGTGAAATATATATAATTAAATGTAAAAAATAAAGTGGATGTATACTTTCCTAGAAATAAAATTGTATTTTATCTTATTTAAATAAGGATTTATTTTAGTAAAGTAAACATAAATCACAAATAAATTTTTAAATATATCTTTTTCTCAGTGTAGCAAAATTGTTCTTTACGTATATTAAATATGCATATACAGAAATTATAACTACAAGATAGGTGAGATATATACACATGTGTTGTAAAAAAAGGGAAGAAGGAAGTTTAATTAACTTCTTCATAGCAATATAAAAATAATGATAGATATCGAGAGATGCACCTTATCTTCTGTCGCGCTCTACATGAAAGTTCCTCGATCGTTTCCTATCTGAAGCGCATGCTGTTGCATTGTGTCGCGGAATCGATCGCGAAAGTTTAATTAATTATCGACGTGAACTAATTGCTTTCTCGCGGCGCGATCTCATGGCGCGATGTGATTATGACTTCCGGTATAGGCACGCCCACAAATAGAATGCATCTCTGGATGCGCCGGCGATGCACTTTCCTTCTTGCTCGCGGCGATCTAATCGGCAACGTGCTAATCGAATAAATCTTACGATAGAAATATACTAGATGAAAAGAAGCGACTTCGTGATGGTTCGCTACGGAGTGGAAAATCAGTAATACCTCTGCCGCCTTGAACTAGAAAATTACTTGTATGGCGTCGTAAAGGGAATCTATTTATTATCTGATTTAAAAATAAAACTTCACATCATATTTTCCCCGACGGTCACTGAGGAGCTATCGATTTTTCTTAATCAGGTACTTATACATACAATAATTCGGAATTTTATTATAAAACCGTCAAAGGTCAAGCGCGTGCGCGCGCGTGTGCATCAAGATTTTTCTAATTTATTTTTTTTATGTTTATAAACGAATAAACGAATGAAGACCGGTAATATTGTTTATATGAATATATTAGGGCTTTTCTATTCTTAATCAATTTTTCAATCATGAGACTTTGAAATTTTGTAATAGCTTCTTCTTTCAATCTTTAGCTTTTAATGTAGATTTTTCGCGCTCTATTATTTTAATATTGCCATAATTTAAAACGAGAATAATTTATTCGCGTCAAGGAATGATATTCTTAAGGAATTCCGACGGCTGCGCTGTGCTAAAATTAATCATTCAGGAACTACTCTCGCACGAATGCATTAGTGCCACGCGGATTTGGCGATGGAAATGTAAAAATAAATAGAACAATTCTACGAGCAGATGACGATGAAAAGAGATACGTTTATTGCTTTTCTATCGACGATTCGAATTAATATCCGCTTGCGCGTGTTTGCGCTTACATTCTCGCTATTTTTTCACAAGGCGGTGTGTTGAACAAACTGGAAAGAACCGTACTTAGTTTACACGACAGAAAGTGATTGGCACAAAATAATTAGAAGCAATAAATTATTTCTTCTTCTTCATCTTGTTAGAAATTTATAGCCGATGACACCACGACGATTCATGATTGGGGTTAACGATCGAATTTCCCGTTAATGCAAAAATCCTGTTTCGCACATTTAGATAGAGAAATTACATTTCCTGATATTTCCATAAAATACTTATATTTTTTCATATTTTATAAATCTAGTTACATGAAAAGGAATTTTATAATATGAGAAAATTAAATCTATAATTTTAAATATTACATATATATATACACAATTATACATTGCTGTTTGCAGGAATTTAATAATATTGAAATGACGTTGATGAATGTTTAAATATGTTTAACAAATTTGTGAAATTGTGATACTTTTCTCACATTTAAGGCATTTTTACAATTCCATATTTAGTTATACTCGAAATCACTATTAAAAATCTACTTTTATGTCAAAAATCTAATTTTATGTCATAATTTTATCCATTGTTTAATATAAAATAACGATATATTGAGCAATGACAATTAAATTAAATTAAAATTGACACTATAAATTTAACAATCATCAATATATTAGGTATATACATCATACCATCAATTATAGTTTTCGAAGAAAAACCGTTTTTTTTTATTTTTCCATTGATTTTCTCTGTTCCTTTCCCAAGAATAGAAAAATTCATTGGAAAAATTTATATGTGTCCGTAAAATCTGCCATATTTGCTTCTTTTTGAAAAGAAAATAATTTTAATTTTTTTCTGCAACTTGAAAAAAAAACTACTTTTTTGAAACTATACTATCAATATATTAGATATGTACAGATATTTAAAAAATTTTTTTACTTACATATAATATAAGTACCTTCCTTTTATTTTTTCAACTAAATTATTTAATTGATGACAAAAATGCGTTTGGCAATTTCACTCGATTTAATGAAATACCTTTTATTAAAAATAGCTTTCATCAAATAGATGCACAAAAGGACCATTACATTAAAATTGTTTTAAAAACGATGAAATCAGTATTTGTACATATTATGAGATACAATACTCTCGCCAAGAATACTCGATTCACTTTTTGCTTTTTAGTAGCGGTTTTTCCTTGCTGGAACTCATACCGAATATAAAATGTAACGTCGAATATAAAAGCTATCGTCGCTCATTTGTGTTATCTTGTAAGATTATGTGCATTATTAAATTATATTGTAAAATATGGTGTTTCAGATAATTCGATATTAATCTTACAAATATATAAAAAGGCAATAAATTATTTAAATTTAAAATAATTGATACTAAAACGTTGAGGAAAAAGTTTAAAACTTCTGCATACACTTCTATTATCATGAGTTTTAAAACGGCAGGGTTTTAAAGCATTAATTAATATCTACTGGATTTTATTCTAATTTTATCATAATAGCCTTTGGTTTGCTTTACATTGTCTATAGAAAGTTACTAGCGCGATACGTGATACGTGAATAGGTAGAATGGAAACAAATGACAGTTCGAAAAGCTCATTACAACAATGTCAGATTAATCCTTGCCAAGCAAACTGGAGCAGCATCCTACAACCTTCGAATGCCATCAAGAATGAATCAATATTCGAAATGTTACAAAAAAAAACTTCTTGTCGACACAAAAATATGATTTAACGAAATTTTCTTGATATCGCAAACTGTTATATAGCTTTCCGAACATTTCTTCTTTTTTTTTTATAAATAATATATAAATAAACTTTATATACATTCCCGTACTTGATACACAGAACTATACCTGCGGAGTGAATTGCGGGAAAATAAATATTGGTTACGTGCGGTAGCCCGATATATTGCGGATCTCCAAGCGGATCTTCTCTCAATAATCTGAATTCAGCTGAAGTGCACCGAGAGCACACGTAATTTTCGACAATTGATCCTGCGGTTTGTGGATTAATCAGATTGACTGTTCGTCGACGGTAGAGGCATTACGCGCAAATCACATTGTAACGCAGGTGATTCGATCTGATCGCGGAGAAAAGCGCGGAAAAGAGCAGGTCGTGCGGGACGCTTGCGCCGCGGCGCCGCCGCCGCCGTCGTCGTCGTCACCGGTGGCTTTCGTTCCGTTCCCTGGTGGAAGTCATCGCCAGTCGTCGCTATCACGGGCACCGCGACGTTGGGTCGCACTTTACGAGGCGGCCTTCCACGCGACTCGCGCGCGCATCTCTCGCGCTGTCACACGACTCATTTCGAGCCATGTCATTGCGCATACGCTTCATTAATTGACCATCGAAGTCCGAGAAACTTAGGAATAATTCCGTGTGGCCGATCGCGTCTCTAGGATCCTTTTGAATAATCTGAGCGATTATAGGAGAATTTTGAGGGTTATTCGGCTTATCGGAACATGCAGCAGGACTAAGCCAATCGTTGATTAATTTTATTTATTGAAATGTATGTACGTTCTCTTTTTTATGAATTTCTTGAAGATTTTATATTATAAAAGATGATGAAGTGTGTGAAAAATAATTACACGCGAAGTGTTAGATCGTATTATCTCGCTAATATTATCTCGTGAGATGACAATCTTTAATTTCTTCATACATCATTATCAGAAATCTTTAGGCTCTTAATATAGATTCCATCTATTCAACAAAAGAAAAAAGTGAGAGAAGGATTAGGAGAACAGAACGATATTTTGCAGCAGTTGCTGTTTCTTGGAAAAGTGTTTTATAATTTTCGGACACCGGCCCGTCAAACTCGCACGCACGCGCGCTTTCGTGCGGCATTTGGTATCCGTCATCCATCAGCTCGTTGACGTAACACATTAGTAACCCACAGAGATGTTTAAAAACATTTACAATTGTCAGCGTCCAAGTTTTCTTTGTCTTTAATCAGTGGCATAATATTTTTGTAACAACAAAATAATAGTTTTTATAATGGTTCTATTTTACATATTAGATATGATTATAGTTAATATGATTATGGCTTTTATTTGTCAAAGATAAATTTAATTATTGAATCATTTTTTAAAAGTAGAACTTTAAGTCAAAAGAATTAAGGAAACATGAGGAAATTCTGATGAATTATTGAAATTTTATTTTTCAAATCAATATAATTTAATTATTATTTTTTCAAATAATAATTAAAAGTAATAAATCGATATTTTTGACAAAGCAAATATAATTACAAAAAATTAAAATAAATTTTTATTGGAAAACTTTTATTTGGATAAACTTTTAAAATGGAGAATATAATTTCATTACATTTAATTAATAATGATGAATAAACTTTTATTGAAATATAATTAAAAAATCAATTCCTATTGAAATAAATCTCTAGGAAATAAATAATAAAATTTTTATTAAATTTATTTTGTTTGTGTTTGTGTTTTAAATGTACTTTATTTTATAAAGGAACATTATATGATTTTGCGCTTTTAAATTCCAGATTGAAAAAAATACGAAAAAAAATAAATAAAAAATTTTCTTTAAAATTGAAGAATTTGATAAGACACAGATCGATAAGCTTGCAATCGAATCATCTGTTACTGTCAAATATTTAATCGATAACTGTTGAGAACAGCCAGAAAGCTTTCTTCTAATATTCCGGCTGCGCGATCAATTTTCTGTATCGTCTACATTCCTGTCAAGACTTACACATCTGGTAGCACTTCTGCGCCGTTTAATTACAGAAACGTGAGATTCGGTGTAGCAGGTCTCCCTCGGGTTTCATTGAACGCTCTGAAAAGTAAGTTGGCTCACGAGACAGTACATAGCCGTCGTAAATTTATGTGTTCATACTATTTTCACCCGATGAAAGTTTCCGGCGCTAAAAATATATGAAGCCCGCGGCGGTCCTCACCGTGAAATGTCTATCGAAGCGTGACAGCAATATTATTGACAAGCGGAATCCGCGAAATTCACTGCTGTCGTTGCTCGTATAACGGTCACGCTCCATTTGCGCGCATTCGCCATTTTGTCGCAATTATTCGCGGCAACAACCACCGTCGCTTTCCGTCACGCGTTTCAATAAAATTTTCACAATTTTGCGAAACGAGACATGATTGCAATAAGGCGACGAGAATGCAATCAGCTATATCATTTTTCATTTAAATGTATTTTAACGCGTAATAAATTTTCTGAGAGATTAAATATCTGCACAGATGGAAGATGATGCGTTAGATGATGCGGCAAAAGAGGATAAAGAAGTTTTACGTTAATCGAGATTTAAACGTAGAGCATTAATTTTTTTTTTATCTTTTGTCGTGTCATCAATTATAATCTCTTCTATCTGCATAGATATTTAAGCCCTCGCAAAAAATTTACTTTCCCTTTATGTAACTCGCGTTAGTCGTGTATAAATTGCCCGATCTATCGATTTTATTATTGGCCGCGCCATAAAAGGGTCGATAAATGCACATTAATAATGACTATAATGTCTGTCTTGATTAGTCATTAGATGGCACCTGTCTAAGTCACTTTCATCGCTTTAACATGGCAAATAAACATAAATGTCCCATGCGTAAAAGCTTTCGATCAATTTTATCTCATTGATCTCTGGTAGATTGAAGTTATTCAAAACGACAGGCCATTTCAAGTTAGTCAATGGTTAAATGATGTTTCGTAACAATACCGAATTAAGATCGATGCCTGATCGTACAAGGAGATAGCTTCCTTATTGTTCGCCCGCAAAGTATTTAATCTTGCCATTAAGCGAGCCTGGTCCGCTCAAACAACGACTGGAGAAAGGCATCGGTTTTCCTACCATGTCGTTGGCCATTGTTGACCCTCGTTGACAAACCGTCGAGAGAAAAGACTTCAGCTTATCTAATAGCAGTTTATTTAGCGATCGACGGGATAAATGACTTGACGCGTGCAAATTTTACAGCGATCACGATCGCAGGTTAGTTGACAACTAGCCGGAACAGCTAAACTCATACGAGCGCGAAATATCCTGCTATAATTTTTTATTTAGATCTGATGTCGCTAATTATAGACTTTAGCATCGCTTGGTAAACGACTGATTTTAAGAAAACTGCGGTTATACTTTATGCATTATCCACTTTTTATAAAATCTTTTCGAAATCTCGAAGTAAAGAATATTTAGAATTAATTAATTAAATAGTTCTATTATTTAGAATTATTTTAAATAGATATTTATAATTAATTAATAATTAATAATAAAGTAATTTTTTAGAAATAAATTGTGAGTATCGAAGTTTACAAAGAGAGAAAGTTAATTTATTAAATAATAATTTCTGTCTCTAAATTGTTGTCTTAAATTTTTTTAAATTCGTAAAATGATACATTGTCTTACATTATAATATGATAATTATGGTATTTTGCTTGGTAGTTTCTTGTGGTTTAATAATCTCAGTTCTTGCAACTCTAGCCAGATAATACCGCGAACCGCGAAAGGTCATGCTACAAGTTTTCCATTTATTTTTAAATATACTCTCGAGATGCTTATAAATTACGGATAAGAATAATAGTATTCCAATAACGCGATAAAGCTATTTGTACAATGCGAAAATTCCAAAACCACTGGACGATATAATGTTTTTTAAAAGTTTATTCTGTGTTTTCTAACTATTTTTATTATCTAGGAAAATTTCTCTTGAGAATCCTACAAAATATAAAATTACCTTTGTTTTCTCCGAATGTGAAATGTAGTACGTTCGATGATTCAGCGACGTAACTGTAAATAATTCGCATAACAACATGTTGACGTAATCATATGATTCAGTAGAAGATATGCGGTGATCTGGAGTGCACCAGATGACGGATAGTTCTCGGATGCGTCCGACGCATCTCACGAAATCCGACGCGGATGAGACCGTCCGACGTGATCGGAAGATGTTCGCGAGGCCGTCGCAACCTGTTACTGTGAGGTGTCGTCACTGTAAAGTGCCACAAATCGCTCGTTAAGCATCATGATTACCGCTTTCCTTCGACAATGTACACACCACCGTGAGGCTTGCGCAATAAATCTCTCCATCGTACGCCTGAGAGGTGCTGAGTAACCTTGAAGAGAGGCGCCTTTGTGCGAGCATATGCTCGCACGCGTAGTTGCATTTTCACCTATTCACGGTTTCGCGGCTTTCTCTGCAACCGGGACCTGTTAACCGTTTCCTTTTTTTTTTTTTTGCAAACGCGGAAGATACTGATGGCCGGTCTTGTAAGCGGGGTGCTGATTAATTTGCGTACGCTACGATGACTTTAGAGAAACATATCGATCGCGTAGTTGTCGCAGGAAAGCAACACGGGAAAGCTCGTTAGCGAAACTTGGAATTTGATTTTACGCGCAGATAACTCGATCTATTTTTCTCTATCTCGTGCAAATGTTTGAAAATGAAAAAAAAATTAAAGGTGCAAACGGAAGATTGCAGCAAAGAATCGAGTGATAAATACATAATTTTAAATAATTGACAGAAGGAAAGGCGATAGATCGCGCGAGTTGGAAATTTGAATCAGGTTTGCATTATAAAGAGAGGCTGGTGAAGTGTGAAGCTTTAGCAGGCACGGATAATATCTTTTGCCGGGGATTAATGGAAAGTTTGGAATTAATGACTTTTAGGTCTTTCAGGAATATTACTAAACAAGGAGGTAAAAGGAAAGTTTGAAAAACTTCTAAATACCCTTGAACAATCTTATCTTGCTTGAAGCTTAAGTTTCACCAGTTTCCATAGATTGCCTCGGTACGTCAAATTAAGATTAAAGATGCACATGTAAAATGTAATGAACATGGCAGTTATCGCGTCAGTTGTCGCATGACGCAGATTTCTCTTTAATTAAAGTCCGAGTGTCCTAATTGTCGCAAAGTTAGAATTTCGAAAATTAAGATTTATGTTGACAATGACGATTACGAAAATTCGGATGGAAATAGCGTTCTTATTTTATGGTAATACATACGTTTCTCCTTAACAAAGACTTGTTGTATCGCTTTCTTAGCTTTTATAATGTACTAAAAATTATCGATCATTAGACGCTTGTGAAAAAGAACCTTTTACTGCACGCGACATAACTTGTTTTTATTCATCGAAATGGCCGATTCTTGTTTGAAGCGAATGTGCTTTCGCGTGTCTCTTAGGATGCCAATACCTCGTTTTAATTATATGTCTATATCGTTTTAATTACATGTCTATATCATCGATAATGATCGCATTGGAAGCAATGCGATCATTATTGTTCAGTAGTCATATTTTTATCGGTACTAAAATTATCAGCAGAAATTATACGTTTTTATATTTATTTGAATCTAGAATTTGATTTGAAGTTTAATAATTACGTTTTCGACGAAGATCCTGAAAAAATCGTCATTTAATTGATCACATGACCAGCTATTCTGTGATTGGCAAGAGTAATTTTTATTCAGGGGCATGTTATTAATTGGGCTTTCTCCTAGGCTCTCTAGTTTGTGATTGATTTTTAGTCATGTTTCCTTTTCTTTTAATTAGGCTTCTAAATAATTTTAAATTTATATTTTCTAACACACACTTTGATTGAACTTTATTACTTTCTAAATCTTTTATCTTTATCACCTTCCTGTATTATATATCAGAATTTTACTCCTACATATTCTGTCGACAAATAAGATAAGATCAATACACGTCGGAAGTTAATGTCTGGCAATACTTGTCCATATTCATCTTCCCTTATCAATTCATGTGTCAAGGAGAAAAAGATATTTTAAGCTTCAACTCTCAATATTCTATCGGATTCTTCAACTGCTTCGTTTGCGAGTCTTTTATAATGAATGTCTGCTACATGTTCTTTTATGACAATTTTGTCATTCGATCTTTTTAACATATAGTACTGTGCGATAAAAAGTATTTGCTCCGTTATCTTTTAATTATGATATAATAAATATTATTGTTAAACAATTTTCATATTTAGTTTTGAATATTAAGGAGTGTTAAACGCAATTATTTAATACGATTAATGGCTATGTGAATTTTTAAAAAATTAATTCAAAATCCTTCAAACTTTTCTCCTACGATCGCTTCTTCAATTTTAAATATAATTTAAAATTTAAATATATTTTAAATATTATTTAGAAAGAAGAAATATCATTCTGAAAACAGAATACGGGATTATTAAAGCAAAATATGACATTTCGGATGAAGAAGTATTTTAATCCATTTTAATTCTTAGTGCCTTGGTATAAAAAGAAGTATTTGTATCGATAATCTTGCAGTTTCGATGCAACGGAGAATATAATATGTTTGAAGTGTGAACATCTTCGTACGAAGCTTCAATGTTCATCAAGAATAGCGTGAAGATTATACTGGTAGAAGAGAATTTAATTAAATGGCAGAGATCAATCGACGGCCGGCAGCTATCGAGCTTAGCTGGTCTCTATCTTTCTCAACAAAATATAGAATCGTCCGCTGGACATGCGATGGAATTTCTTCGAGATCGAGAAATGTACCGGATCATTTAATCGTTCGGTCGACGTAAGTTCTCAGAATCGTTTCGCATTAACCGTACAAACTTTATATCTTTATTTCTCTAAATGAGTGGTTGTCACGAATAAAAGTATTTTTTCGCGGAGAGAACAGGAATATTTCCCAGTATTCTGAATCCCAGAATCTATCTCGTGAAATGGAAATAATATTAAATGGAAAGGTATATCAGAAATATCGATAGCGATTGAAAAGATTTTAAAGTAATGGCTACAATTAAATTGATGATTTAAGTAAAACAAATTTATTCATATTGAAAAATATTTTTTTCTGGCGAGAATCAAAGAAGGATGCTCTCATTAGATTACAAAAGAAAGAATCATAACAAAAAAAGTTTTGTGCTACGAATGCTTGATTAGTTAAATTCACTTATCATCTTGTTAACTTCCGAAAGGGATTCATATCGACGCGATGCGAACGATATGACAAATAGTCGTTTTCCGAACATATGCAGTTGATGGCAACAAGTGGTAAAGTAACTAGATCTCGATTTTTCCTTTTATTGCGTAAAAATATACAGTCTTTCGTTCTAAAGTTTGTGATCTTTGAAAAGATATATTATTTTAAATCAAAGTATCTTAACCTTCAACTATATGTCTCGTTTTAGAGTCTTAATTTACATGTCTGAATCCACGTCTCCCACGACATTTTTTACTCTATAATTATCACAAATCTCAATAGAAAAAAATTTTGTTTTTAATGAAATGTCAGAATGTATAGAATCGAGATATCAAAACAAAAAGGTTGTGATAATAACTGAAAAAGTTATGCCAAAAAATTAAAGAACAATTTGTAAAAAGAATGAAAAGAATCAGTTTTCAAAAAAACAATAATCAGTTTTTTTTTTAAATTATATCTTTATAATAAAAAAAGATATAGATAAAAGTAGTGTTTTGAAAAACGTGAACTTCAAGAAAAAAGAACGTTACATTGATTCATTTCAAAAAGTATAATTATTTGCATAACTGAAGTGCATTTTTATATATTCTCGGAAAAATGATATCGGATATGTTGAGTATTTTCTTTTAAAAAAAAAAATATTTTGTATTAAATATATAATGATTTCGTCATTATTTACTCACGATTTTCTAATTCCGAGAAAATAGAGTGATCATTTCACCAAGACGTTTCAAGCATAAATGCTTTTTTTGAATATATGTTTTAATTAGAAGACAACACATACTTGAATACAACACTAATAAATAGGCATTTACTAAAATGAATTTTCACTTTTAGAAAAAATCTATCGAATCTACATTTGACGGGTCCAAGTCACCCAAGCCAAACTTTTATTTCATCACAATTAGTGTCAAGACAGTAACGAAACAATTGCATCACAATCGACAGAGAAAGGTTCCAAGTTTTTTATCCTCTCACTTCAACTCTGCAACATTAACCGTAAAATAGCGGCAGACTAAAATTTTCATCCGGGATCAAATGAGCAACTCATATAGTTGAGGATTAAGATATAAAATATGATATTTTGATACTATTTACTTCAGTAAATCAAGATATTAAATGAAATAAAATTATATACCTAAATATTAAAGTATTTTGATTGAAAGAGAATATTTTTTACACAAAGAAGAAATATTAAACGGGATTTCAATAATAACATGGTACCTCTTGCGAGAAGAAAAAACATGTCACACAGTTTTAATCGAGATGAATTGTTCGTTGAGTTGCGATTTAACGCTACATATGCGTGAAACGGAAACGGGATTTAGTTTTTAAATGCTAGGCATGTCGAGTGAGGATTGCCGATCCAGCTGTACAACGAGTTCCGGTAACATCGATCAGACGAGAAATACCAGCGGTAGAAGAATGTCACACTTTAAGGAGTACAAGTTCTTCCGCAGTTTCAGCGCGAAAGTCGAGAACTGGCCGATGCGCAAGGCGGAAACGCTATGGCGACGAATGCGTGAGCGGAAAATCGCAGGTAAGAGTTTCGTTGTTAGTAAAAGGCACTTCCTAAAGTTAAAACATTTTGAAGATACAGATTATTATGGAAATAAAAGAACAAATTTATTTGGATGTAAAATAAGGATAATAGTAATATAACCGGTAAGGATAATAGTTTCATCATTTCCAATTATTATATAATTTGCAATTTTATATTTCCCCGTACTAGAATACTTCTTATGATATTAGCAAATTATTGTATGTATTCTTATATTATATTTCTTGGGAGCAATATATATGTTCTCAAATAATTCTTTTTAATTCTGTATATGTATAAACTATTTGTCGATGTATAATTTATCCTGATGTAAGGAACAAGCAATTCTGTTGCAGTCTGGTCGAACGTGATAATTTTCAAGTAATCTAATTATCAGTTGTAATAGATAAACGTGTATCACTTTAAAGTGACATAAAGCAGTCTCAATAAAATTCATATTCATCAGATAATAATGATATAATTCTGGGTATTAGTTGCCGAATCGGTTTCATTTTAATCATTTATTTATTTGCGATATCACACATTTGTATAAATTCGTTTCTATTTTCAGAGTTTCGGTTCGCTGGATATTTTCTAGAGGCAAAAATGTCACATGAACATTTCATTTCCGCTTCCAATATTCACGTTATTTACAATCAATGATATGTATTTTTAACTAAATTTACCGCTGAGGTTTTCATGCAATAAACGTGAAATGTATATTATTTATTGAATTGTCCGCAAGTTGACGTATCGATTAGCCGTTATCTCTTCATGATAATTTTGCATTCGTCAAAAACATTTTGCACGCGGTCTCAGATGCCACCTGCTTCAAAGCAGTTGAGTATCGTTCCGGCAAGTCATAAAGACAGCTCATGTTTTCTTTTCGATTTCCGAGAACGATCTTGTGAAAATTTCGTTTACCGCTGAAACAACAGCTGGTGAAAAGCAACATCTCGGAGTGACCGGCTGGAACATGCTCGTACGCGAAGAGATGTCTTTACGCGTCGTAAAACTAACGTTAAACGGCATGACGCATGTCACGAAAGGCATCACAAGATATATGATATATAAGCGGACTTATATAGTAAATAGAACTCTCTCTCTCTCTCTCTCTCTCTCTCTCTCTCTCTCTCTCTCTCTCTCTCTTTCTGTCTCTCTCAATATATTATAGGCTTAATCTTTCCCTGTTTTTTTATAAAAAATTTTGAGATTAAAAAACGATTTAACTCTATATTATCTATTTTTACATCTTATTTATTACACGATTGCAATGATAGTAAAATTATAAATAATAATCATAATAATAAAGTTAATATCGAAGTATACAATTATTATAATATATGATAATAATTTCAAAATCATTTTTTGGCATATTAAATATACTTCTATTTAATATAATATATTAAATACATAAAAAATTCTAAGAAATTATTAATTTAATTATTATAAAATTATTTTCTCACACTGCTTTGAAAAAATGTAGTCTATATTTATAGTCACATTTCTGCTAAAGAATTTAGTTAAAATCGATCTTCAAACATGATTTAACAGATATATCTTGAAAATTAATTTAATATTCGTTACATTATATTTACAATCGCAATTTAATTAAAAAAGCTAGATAAAGATGGTGTCTTGAGTTCTATTTCTCGCGGTACAAATTCGTTGTAAGAATAATTAACTTGTGTGCATAATGAGTTAAAGAAAATAATAAGATTAAATCTCTATATATTTTCATTAAAAAATCAATTTTTAAAAAACTCAAATTGTCTTTAAAAGACAAAGAATTTGCGTTTATAATAATTTATTATTATAATAATTAAAGTTATATTCTGTGATTTTGGTACATCTGAGAAAAGAATGATTTTACATGAAAAAATAAATCAATAAACGACGTAAAATACCATTTTTTAAATACGTAATTTTATTGTCAGGAAAATCGATTTTGACTAGCACTTAATTATGTCTCGACTTAACAGATTTCACTATGTAGAACTACCTTTGGTCATGTTTATATTTGTATTGGGTAATCAACAATACATAATAAAACAAGATATTTACGCACGCATATTTAAATTTTATTATTTTATCAATTCGAAAATAAAATCTTGTATATGAAAATGTTATTTTATGTTTTTGACTTTTTTTCCATGTAAAATCATCATTCCTGGATGTATCCGGAACCTATATATTAATCTTATATATTAAATAACTTGTTTACTGAAAAAGCACTCTAATAGATAATTAATCTAGTTTTGTATTCTTTTCAAATAAGTTAATTTTATTTTAATTTTCTATAACTTATCCATTTTTATTTATTAACAATTTAATTTTGTATTATCTCAAATAAAGGATATTTGATTTAATATCCATTGTTTTAACTCATGTAATGATTTCATTGTTTTACATATAATAATATGAAAATCTACTAATTCATCGCATACATGACATCGCGGAATCAGTTCTGCACATGTTCTATATAGTTCTATACAATATTTTAACATCAGGGAGTAAACCTTTTGTTTATTTACACTTAACTTAATACCCTCTCTTTGTTGACTTTTAATCCAAATGTGGAAATTGAACTATATAAATATCTCTCAAAATATCAAACTTTATTTTAAATTTCATCTAATATGTTTCCTAATATAAGATCTATGTAATGATTAAAAACATACGGACTAAGAAAAAAACATACTGGAAATTAATCGGTTTTTCGAAACATTCTTAACTTATTGTGAAATAACTTGGCCTTTTTCTGTGAGAATAATTGGGTCAGTTTAAGTCGAACATTTCGGCGTAGCGGTCGATTGGGATTGCGCAACATACCAGATTTAATTATTCTTTGACAATGTTCAATGCTTCACTGATTTCCGCGATAGAAGGTGTATTTCAACAAAAGCATCGATTGCCTCTCGTTTAATTGGAAACTATCGACTGACCGCGTATGGCATGTTCTCATATCAATCAAATTAGTAAATGAGGAAAGGATCGCATATTTCATGACAGTTTCATGATCATTTATTGCTTTAAAATTTCGAACGATATGTGTAATCGATGAGAGGATGATTACTAGGGCTTATTATTCTAGTTAAACAAATGACGTATTAAATACTTCTTTATTGACTTATTCGATCGCCAATGAGATTTCGTTGCGGCGAACAGTGAAAGGCAAAGTATTTTATGCGCAATTATCGCGCACGATAAATCGTGGATTTCAATCGACCCAGAAAGTATCTCGCGGGGTTGCGATAATTACAGGTTGTCGCGATGAAATATGTGCCCCTATAAAACAATAGGACTCTTTCGTAATACAAACATAACGCTGTGCGATTTGAATTGAGAAGACCACCAAAGCTACGGAATATAATTTTTTTATCTTTATTAAAACATTATTTCTTGGAATTTAGTAAAAAGTAAGATGACAGTGTATAAACTGACATTTATAAATAATGAGCAAAACAATCGCAATAAATACCTTAAAAATATAAATATACAGCAAAACAATTTATTTAAATATCTCGGAAAAGTACTGATTTTTAACAAACGCAATATTATAGCATATATTGAATAATAGTTTATTTAAATATTGCATTAGTTAATACTGTTGTTGCATAAAAAAATATTGTTATTAAAATATTGCAAATAGCAAAAAAATATTGAAAACTTTATGCAAAATTTTTGCATCTGTAGCCTTGCTGTTATTGAGTGGGTTGGTAGATAAATATTCTAGTGAAAACGTAATATTTTTTTATTACTGACGTAGAGTAAAACAAAATATTAATTTTTATATAATCCAGTTTATATTTTTTTACTCACTTCTAAACACGTGACGATTTTAAATAATTCGAAATACGTATTAATGGATTTGCAAGAAATTAATGAATACATATTATTTAAATATGTATTGATTATACTTTTATGTACATATTCTTTAGAATTTTTGTTTTAACATTTACTTTTAAATTGTTGTATTTTATTAACTTTATATGTGTGTTCTTGTTATTCTAATGTGTCATATGTTATGTAAATCCATAAATATATAAATATTTATCATGGATTTACATAACATATAACGATTTTATTCTCAACTAAAGTTTGATGTTCTAAAGTCCGAAACAGTTTTTGTAATCTTCTTTCGACGTTCTAAAATATCCTACAAGAACGAAAGATAGAATCTTTGTTTGCTAAGAACACATCGAGCTAATTGAAATCATCTTTCGATGAAATCCTTTTTAATTGCCATAATGGTCAGTTCTTGGAAAATCAAAGGATATATATATATATATATATATATATATATATATATGTATATATATCCTTTGATCTCAAATTAGGAGCACAATTTTTTGACTTTGCGATTTGCTGACTTTTTATATTTCTTTAACTTAAAAAAAATAGAATTTGAATTAAATTTTTTACATAACATTATTTTAAAACTTATTAAATTCCCTTCAAAATGACTTATTATTTTTTTTAATTTTGTCCATAGGCTTCTAACATTTATCTAAAATTATTCGGTATCTTATAATAGGGATCTTTCCTCTTTATATATATATCAGAGTTGGTAAAAAATCATGTTTTTTACAATACTGTTTAAAACATGTTGGAAACATTAAAAACATGTTTAAAACGAAACACAATGTTTTATTCTTTAAAAAAACATTAGTCTTTGTCAACCCTTATATATATATATATATATATATATATATATATATATATATATATCTGGAGACATGATAGAAAGAGAGAGAAAGAGAGAATGTGTCTCGGCTATATTTTTACACGCGAAATACTGCAGAAACGCACAAGAGCTAAAAAATTTTTTTTCATACTAATCTCCCTAGCCTTCATTTGCTTAGTTCAAAAGAACTTTTATCCCCCATTATGAATAAGGTACAATTTGTTGCTAAAATAGCCTCAAGGAAGGTTTCTCTTTAATTTCATTTGCCATTTTTAGTAAAAAAGAAGATAGTAATCGTTGGAATTAAGCAAAACAGGTTTCCAAATTAATTCTTGCAAACGCTTTTATTTTTTTCTTTCTTTTTCGTTTCATGTACAACATCCCGGATCTCAATATTAGTATTTATAGGAATATGCATGTAACGTTTTTGTTTAATATGCCACTTTTTTAATTGTTTCTCGGTTCATCGAATTTATGCGAAATTTGCACGATAATTTCCGATACGAGCGATCTGCTTTACGCAAAAGTTATTAATGTTTCACGAAATAGTGCTTTGGCTCTATTTTTGATGCAGACTGCATTCGCTTTCCTACTTGTAAACAACGTTGGCGTAATTATTTAGTTTCAATATAACTGCGATCATTATTGTAATAATTATTTTGTTAGAGCACTATATGATGTTTCAATTAGATTCAATTTATTTCTCGATATCACATTATACAACTCTATTTATTACGCTTGCATGACATTTTCCTATGTCTGTATATTTTTATTCTGATTGAAAGTACGAACATTTAGACGAGTATTAAGATTAATATAAATGCTGCAATGAAACAAACGTTTCATTGCGCGAGTAACCTTTTATTTGAAGCGACCTTTTATTGTTGAACATTGACCGCGATTTATATATCGTTTATCAAAACGGAAAAAAAAATGCAAATATTAGTGAATATTATAGAATTTAATAAATAGTTTACTATTATTTTTACTAATACGTATACAACTAAAGAAATTCTTAAGAAAGCTAAATTAAATAAAACTGAAATTTGATTGAAGTCAATAATATTTAATTAAATTAATAATAAAAGTAATTAAATATTACAACGAATTTAGCACATGCATAGTTTGTTTTTTCATGATGAAGTTGTAACGAGCAGTCATTCAACCCGACCGACGTAGACCAACAGTCTCGCCCGACTACGTAATTCGCGGATTTGG
Organism: Acromyrmex echinatior; assembly: GCF_024713525.1. Taxonomy (NCBI): domain Eukaryota; kingdom Metazoa; phylum Arthropoda; class Insecta; order Hymenoptera; family Formicidae; genus Acromyrmex; species Acromyrmex echinatior. Next base: position 7,514,661 of record NC_141855.1, on the reverse strand, counting down.
CATAAAACGCATACGGTTGGTGTAATGTGCGCGTCAAAATTTATTTGTGGAAACTCGTAGGTCTTATAATAGATCACAATATAAACGCTGCACGGTGATCGCTTGGTCCCGCGAAGTCTGCTTGTTTATCTTACGGAAAACGTGCCTCTGGTCACCGCTAAGTAGCCCTTGATTATAAGCTGCCGCCCTCACCCTCTATGTAAAATTTATTTTTGACGGTTGCCTTGTGAGTAGATGAGAAACATCATAACGCTGTCGGTGGTACTAATAATGGACTTGTTTGGGATCATTACTTGTAATTTTGGATCGATCGTTCTTAAGAACTGATTATGGAAACTACAATTATATATTCCTACAATACTTAATATAAAAGTTAGACAGTTTAATTTATTTAATAAGGCTATTAAATAAATTAAACTGTCTAACTTTTCGAGGAAATTAAAAGAAATTTATGTATTCTCTCGCAATATATAGTTTCAAATATTATTAAATAATGAATGTATTAATATGGAATACTAATTTTGTAATAATTAGTTTATAATTTTTTATTGAAAAATACCTTACTAATTATTGTAGTTAATTTATAAAAAAAGATCTTAAATTCTGTTTAATATCGAAGAGTAATTTTAATATTATATTATGTTTTGACATTAATTGCTTGTACATAGACATGTAATTATTAAAAGTTTATTTAATTGAATATTTTGATATAATGTTATCTTATTCGACATTAAATCGTATAAAAGTTTTTTTCTTTTTTTTTATTTATTCTTTAAAAGAATACATAAATGCCGCGTTGAATATTTAATTATATGCACCACATGAAGCTTTCTCGATTTCACCATCAGTAATTATTGTGCAGCATCCCTTTAATTTCCTAAGCCGTAAAGTCAATAACAAAAGAACGGCCGCACGAGGTCAGATACGATCGAAATAAATTATAATTTAGAAAGTTCGAATGCGTATTCTTCATAATGAGAATGAGGTGCATTTTATATCTGCCTTGCAGAGATGCAGACTTTTCTAAAGGCCAAGACAATGGGCGAAACAGGATATTTTGATTGCGTTCGTGTGAGAATGCAGTTACATCGCGCAAAAAATCATTTTCAAAAATCAATACGATTTTATTTATTTTACTATTAAATGCAAACTTTAATCGAATTTTTTGTTAATATATCGTTTCGCATGGAATTCTGTTAAGGATCGTTTTTTGTTAAAAAAAAAAAGAGAGAGAAAATTGCGCGTGTGTACCTGAGATTTGATTATAGGAGAAACTCTTCAATTTTATCTAATTTGTTTATTAAAATCATAATAAAGTGATAATGAAATTCTCACAAATTTTAACATAAACAGTCAAAAATTTTATAATGAGATTTGATATTTTTTTTTATTAATCTCTAGCATTTAAGCACACAGCATCTGCACTATCTATCGTAATACTTGTTTCAATTTATTTGGCACAGCAATTAGCCGTACTTTATTTTCTTAGCATTATTACGCAATGAGGAAAACAGTGGCGCGATATAGAGACAATTAACAGACACATCATGTATTTCACGATGAATAATCCATGTATTCTGATGCGGAGAGAAAGTAAGATGAAAGATTAATTCTCGATCGAAGATAACGTTGTACTTAGTGGTGTCGTAATTTACTGGGGGGTGTTGCCGACATGTATTATTGCAAATTTATTCGTTACAGACGTGTTATCCAGTTACTTTTTAGTATGATATAAAAAGTATTTCGCTTTTAATACAATAACGTGAATTAATTTACTTACGCTGATATAGCATGACAGTAATACAATTATATTTTTCTTGGAATTTCAATTTACTTTTTATCATATTGCTAAAATTAAATGTAAATAAGATGTACCTTTATTATAAAAACTTTTCAGCGTATTAATTTTATGCCACTGTGACATTAATTATTCTTAGTATTTTTTATGTATTTTTAATATATCTTAACAATGGATACTTAGTATCCATCTGGATAATTAGTAGTCTCTCAACTGGAAATCTCAATTAGAAATATAATTGCTTTAATTAGATAGTCTATTCTTGTTTTTGTTCTCGTAACAATCAATGATATTCAAGTGATTCAGAAATAAATTGGAAAATTGATTTTCTGTAATATCCCTATAGAAATTGATTTATTTTAATAATGTGATTATTTAAAACCTTTTTTTATATTTTATAAAACTTTTTTCATTTATTTTATAAAATTTTATTTTATATTAAATAAATATAAAAATAGGTATATAAACATATCACGCGCTTATAAATGATACTTTTCCTTGAGCAAATTGACTCAAAGACGAATAACATAGGAAAAAGTGAGGATTACAGACAGAGAACCGGGATCTGAAGCTTACCTTTCGAGATGCCTATCTCGCGCCCTCGTAATTCTTGCGGACGGGATTATAATTCCCCTGAAAATCGCCCGACGCTCGCTTTCTACACCGTCATGTTGTGCGCGTGCATTCATGCAAATTGTCGGATTTATTATGGCGTGAGACGAGTATGCATATGAGAGTCCGAGTTTCGCGGGCGGATACACCCCGTTGATTGCGTCGCCATCCATGTGGATTTCCTCAATATTCGTCTTCTTTCTTCTTCTTTTTCTCTTCGCCTCCGTCGACTTTTGAATTTCACGCCATTGTCATGACGGTATCAACAAGCCACGTGTCTTTCAAGAATCATCACGGCATCGTGATCGAAGATATCGGGATAAGACGATACATATTGACTTATTAATATTCCGGCATAACATGGAGTAATGGCGAGATAATGCACGGTAATCTGCTCGAGAATAGATGCACCGAAGGCTTCGGTGAAGCTGAGCCTCTGTAAGACAATGGCAAGATAACAGCCATACTTCAAAGCGTAATTAAGTACTAAAGATACTTTCATTTTTTTGATTATGGTAACACATATATGGTGCGTTCGAGAAGACGCTACTTCTTATGATTCTATCTTCGTTGTTTATTAGACGTAAAAACAAAGATAAAATGACACAAATAATAGTCTCCCTGAACGCACCTGTAGTCCGTACTGGTAAATTTATAGTATCGAATTTAATCTAATTTAAGTCGCCGTTGCTCTTATAAAAAATCGTACGATATTAAAAGAATGAATTTGATAATATATAATGTCAAATTTATTTAATGTTTTAGTATAATAGGTATATTGAGTAGAAGCAGTGGTAATTTAAATTAGGTTAAATTTGACACTGTAGATTTAATAATGTACATAGACATTCAAAGAATATTCCGTGATTTTTTTCACAACGTATAGTTGTGTGTTTTCTACAAAATTGAAAATACATAAATTCCAACAAAATGTCTATGATGTCTATGATAAGATATTTATAACGGATCTTAATCAATGACAGTGATTGTAACACGGAAATGTCTCCGAATGATATAATTGATAATTATTTCGTCTTAAAGATTTTAAAGTGCATATTGAATAAGATTATTAGAGAATATTACTGCTTATAACGATGTTACAACGATTATCAGACTTATCATTACAAAATGTTCTAGCATCAGGTTTATCTCAAATCAGTTATCTTGATCGACTTTGCTTCCTGTAACGCGTAATATCTCACACTTTGATCTTTCTTATAACTCGCTATTACAACACATACTTAAAAAGTATCCGCGGTTTTTTCATTCAAAAATTGAACAAAAAACTGCGGATACTTTTTAAATGACATAATATCTCTTAAAAAATTAAAAAATTTATATTAAAAACAAAATACTTTTTGCAAAATATGCTTACTGCAGAACTATTGAAAATTGAAGTAAATATTGCTCCAGTCTGATTTGTTGTAGGCTGTTATTAGTTATTTTGTTACCCGTAATCAACGATAAATCGTTATCCTATGAGACTCATTTCTTTTTGCGAAAATATAAAACATATAGGGTAACTTAAGCACATGTTTTCTCCGTTAGAAATTCCGTTGAGAACAATTCCCGATATAAAGGGAATGTACACAATACGTAGGTATCCGTCTGTTCATTGAACCAAAGTTTGTTACGAGACCGAAAAAAAAGTATGCTACACGTCACTTGGGACGCAGTCAATTTTATTAGCTAACGGAAAGGAGTTCTGCTCCCAACTACAATAGCAATAAAAGCAGTAACAAACTTCAATAACTTTTGATTTTTTGCGAGTGCTTTGTTCGTTACAATACCGTTACATTGTTAGATATCAAAAGAGCAGTAATTCAAGTGAAATTTTTTGATTTAACATTTATTATTTTTAACTTCCAAGTTAAAATCTAAATCAATCCGTTTCTGTGGTTAGTTTCAAGATAAACAATGTCGATATTAACGTGTACATTTAGTAAATAATGAACTAAATTTGTGCGTGAGTCGAGTTTAAATTGTTTTAAGTTAAATTTAATCCCATTGTTTGATGCATATTACCTAGATACAATTTTTTATTAAAACTTGATATTTTATGAATAAAATATTAGGTGTTGGAATTAATTCGTAGCGTTTTACAAGTGATGGGAAGTACTTTCATTAATGTATTTTTTAATGCTCATGTGAAATAAATAACATTCTTTCATTAAAAAACGCTACGAATTAATTCCAACACCTAATAATAAAGTGAACAGCGATAGTTGAGAAAATCTTACGTAATCTTTCTACAAAACTTAGAATAATGACAGACTTATTGTTTTTATGATTTTTTTAACTTTTTATAGGAGAGTTTGCCAACTTAAGAGATAAATTTATGTAGAAATATTTTCAACGATTCTCAAGTAGATTTCTATATCTTATTAGATGTAAAAAAAAATAAGTCTCTGTGCAAGTCATATAAAATTTTAATTTTGCCAGTTATTCTATAGATTATGCCTCACGAGTAAATAAATTTTTTAATTGGAAAGACCCTTTGCGTCCTTTGCTGACAAATTATATTTTATGCTCTCGAGTTTCGATCCATCCACGTGTCACGCGAAATATAACGAATGGGACGTCCACGTGCGCGAATAAATCGCAATCGAAAAAGCTCTCGCACCCCTGGGAACAGGCAGCACAAATTGCCTCCTGGCATACTCGTTTCATCTGGTGCATGCGAATGCACCGCTGCACCGTATTAGATTGCCACCTACTGGTGTAACAACGAAGCGGCACACGCGTTGAATCCGCATTTACATCGGAGTCCGCCTTTCGTCTCACAAGAATGCACCGCTGAGTTGGCCGTTCCTCGATTTCCCGACTGGATTCTATTTTATCTTGTCACCTAGGTATTGATATATAAAGTATAGACGTATAAATAACGGCATAAGAGAGAGTAAAAGGAAACGCAGTTATACCGCTCCAATTAAAATACTTTCTATATTCTGTACCAAACATTTATGAATAAATTTGATATATCAAAAGGTTTATGAATAAATTTGATATTTAAACGCCGATCTCCGTTCTCATCCGCGATCGCTTTTTACCGCGTCGCGGATTACGCCGACTTCATAAATCATCGCACGGCAGGGCCGCACAACGAGCTAATTAAACGAGCATCTTTATTAATCGACCGGATCGCTGCGCTTCGCGGTCTCTCGCTTATTTCTATTTCCGCGTTATTTATAGCATTTCTATCTTTATAATTCCACAATTCTTGCCTAAGTCGTATTTACGTCGGCGGAACCCCCCGTCGGCTAGGCTCTGTGGCAAACAAATGAAAAAGAAGCGCCATGTAAACCGATTAATCGAGCAGGCCGAGGAAAGCCGTTTTGTCCACGCACAGCCTTGAAACGAGCCTTTACGATAAAGTCGCTGTGGGACGAACGAGCCTAATAAAATTCATCGAGTCTCGTGACGGTGCAACTTTACGCGGCCCGGTCGGTGCATCGCGTTGCACCGCGTGAATAACGTTAATTTGCGGCTTCTGCGCTGCACCTTCGACCGGTTTAGCAACTAAATCGCGGGATGTGCGAGCGCGTTATTTGCCACGAAAGTGTGCCGACGATCTCGCGTGTCTGTATAGATTTTGTCTGCCGAGAGACAACTTTTCGCGCTCCCTCACGATACGTCGACCGGCGAATTCTCTGCTCGGAATGTTTCGCGTTTAATAAACTGTTAAAGAAACGATGAAAGCTCTCTTCTCTCTTGTGAAAGTTGAATCATCGTGAAAATGAAACGAAGTACGTTCCAATATTTCTAAGCGATTTTTCCTCATTTTACTCGTAAAGTTCGTTCGAACGGAAATCGTTCTCGAAATCGGATTGGATACTTGAAAAATATTCTTACAGAGCAATAAACGTCTCTTTAGCCTTTATTTCTTTTCTGTAAATCATTCAGTTGAAATCTAATATTAACTTGATATTACAAAGTGATCTTAATATAACGATATTAGTCGCAATAACACAAACGATGATTTGTCTATATTTTTTTCTTCCTTATATATTAACTGACGTCAAAGTTTATTTTTTGTTTATTCTTTTTTCCACATTAACCTTTACAAGACGTACGCTGAAATATATCGTATTTTTAGACAAGGAATACAATGAAAAATAATGATTTATAACAAATCTTGATCAAGGAAAAGCTGTATGATTTTAAAAATAGACATCCGCCCTCTAAAAGTTAAAATTTTCATAAATATTATTTCAATAATTAAGCCTTTATGTCAATAAAAATATACATGAATTAATTACTTATGTTAGTGACAGAGACTTTAATCGAATCAATAGCATTTTTTTCTCAGTGTATCGATCTCATTTTCATTTTATATTAAGCCGTGTATACACTTAGCAAACGAATACCGAACAAAAGTTTGTATATTTGTTACATATAAGTCATACAAATTTAATTGCTATGTGCAACAATCCAATCTGATTGAATGCTAGTATTCGGTGCAATCAAGAAAAAGAATAAACTTATAAACACAAATACGAATGTTCGAACATTCACGTTCGGTGTTTGTTCGCTAGGTGTATACGCGGCTTTAACAAGTCGAGACCGCTCATTATTTCAGAGAATCGATTGAGCTGTATCATTTACTTTATCCGCTGTTACGTACATTCTTGTCCTCCTCTTTTTGTTTTCCTGCACGTTTTCTTGTGATCCTAACGGAGAATGACTGCACCTATGGTTGGTAATAAGGAAACGAACAGCTCAGCAACATCCAAGCCGACAAATTCGCGAAATTTACGAAACGTCGAAATAACGGCACGTAGATGAGCCGTGTAGAGTAATTTATATACACAGCGAGAAGAAGAATGCGAGCTAAGGCGGAATTAACAAGGGAAGGAAGCCGGCAGATGCACAGTGCGAAAATAGTTTAGCTTACTATTTATGCAAATGATACGCATCGAGGAAGAGGCCACGAACGGATAACAATAAGATGGATAATTAATTGGCATGTGCTGTACTACAAGGAAGCGAACAGTACAGAGTAAATAATTCCGGCACGACAGTTTTCTCGTCGTTGTTCTTCTCGAATATCGAAATGAGAAAAATTATGGATATTATACCTATAACTTTCTCTTAAAAAATGGAATCTCTTGGATGATTAAAATTCATATTCGCATACTTGGTTTGCAAAAAAATATAATATTATGCTCTAAGGAGTATAAATTACAGCAATGTAAGAACTTGGATCATTGTGTGTTTATAGATTTTATATAAATTTTATTAGATATGTGTTATGTATAAAAGACAATAAAACGTTTCAACTCACAATTTTGGGTTATCTTCAATAAGTCAGAGTGATCTTCTCAATTAACAATTTGGTTAGTAATGTCTGTGATATCTGCCTTATTTATACATATCTTATAAGACGCGTGATTCGAATCGAATCGAAAATGTTTGAATTTTTTAATGCTTGGTTGCTCTGTTTGGCGACCCGCAAGATTGAAATGATTACAAACTCGCATATTGGCGCGATGCAGATGTACCGGTTTATGAGACGCGTAAAAGCCACCGACGTGAGGCCCACCGATGGCGTCTCGCTCGTAAAACATCGCGTACCTTGGTTGCGTGTTGATATTTATCAAATTTTATTGACATACGCTCGTGTCCAACGGCGTTAATTACAAGGCACTTCGGTGTTGTTCATCAATGAGCATCGATAGCGCTAAGATTCACTCCTCATCACCATAAAAGACGCATTGATTGCATTCAGTAAAAAAAAGCAGCCTTGCAACTGTTGTAAAATTCTTTAATATGATTTATATATTTATATCCAGTAAGAGAGAGAAACTAAAGACCGATTATGTTGTATTAAAGAATTTGACAATTGCAAAACTGCTTTTTCTGCCAAACGCAGCCATTAGTTCTGTTATGAAAATGTATCTCATGGTGGAAAATTATTTAATATTTTCATTACATGAGTATATCATATTGTGAATGATTTATTATTTAACAATCCATCATGTTAATATTTAAAGAATATTTTAAATATCGTAGCTTATTTTTCGAACAAATGCATTTAGTTACACAGATTGAATCCATTGATTCAGACAAAAATACTGTACAGCTATGAGATTATCTTACAGAAAATAAATGTAATAAATCTCTGCATCATTGCAGATGGAAATCTTAACGAAAACAAAACAATACATCTTATACATTTATTTTTATAATTCGATACGTTACAACATACGCAACTCATCGCGCTAAATTTATTACACGAATAATACAAAGAAGAAATTGTCTTCGTGATACTACATCGCAAGCTCAAACGTCAGAGAGTAAATAAGTTTATATGTTAATTGATATGTTAAGATAAAAAATAAAGTGTTAATTTTAACATTTTTGCATGTCTCAGAAAGTCCACTATACATCTTTAAATTAAAATAGACATTTTATTTTTAACAGTATTCTTTTAATAAATACAATATATATACAATACACGAACACTGTTACGCAAATTGCGCCATCGCCACGTCGCGTCGGTGTACTGTCACTTTACTTGCTTTTGTAATGCATCGCGGAATGTAACACGAGCTGCTGCGGCTCGAGGTGGTTAACACGTATCTCAAGAATATCCCGCTAAACTATTCGCGGCTTATCATTGTTACCACTTCTGGCGGAAAGATATGCCAGCGATGTGGATCGGTTTCTCCATCACTGCCCGATTTTCGTGGCCTTTCCAGCCGTAACTCGGGCATTTTACAGGCGATTTGGCAAAGCGGCCATTTCTCCATAAAGTCCATTATCTCGATATTTCTCGTGGAATAACCTTTCCATGGATATCGCTCGGCTATGCCTAATATCGTCGTATTTCTTTATGTTTCAGGTAAGCGCAGGTCGATTATAAGAGGGATATAAAGAGGAGCCAGGGGTTAAGGCGGTGGCAAGTAAAACACTAAATCCGCCCCGTAAGTACGCGCCGCATTTTAAGACTCATCCAATCACCATAAAATAGTGTCCAAGGGCGCGAGTTGTTTGAGGGGGGGGGGATGTACAATTTGCATTTTCATGGCGCGACGTACCTCTACGGTTAGTCCACCTTCAAGGTGGACTGCATTTCGAGTCTCCCCGTGATGAAGATCACGAAAAATGTCAGTCGGTTGTGTGCAGGTGCAGCGCGAGCGAACGAGCGAATAGTGAAATGGGTGTCGTTCGCAAGACGCGCATTTATTTGACCGCATGTCCTTTATAGCGCGGAAATTAATTAGAAGCTCACTGCACGAGCAAATTCTGCGATCGGGATCGAGGAATTCGAATATGAAATCGCGGGAGTTATTTTTAGTCCCGCTATGAACGTGTCTCTTCTAATCTGCCATCAATCACGCGTCGGTTAATTAACATTTAAGTGCGCGCAAAAGTCGTCGCGCTCGATTTCAAGAGACGATTAAACCGCAACGATGATCGATTAATCCAATTAATAGGACAGTTGCGAAAATATATCGCGAACAGGATGGTATCATTAAAATTTTAATTGACCGAATTTATTCTTGTACTGTTATTGGAAGTGAAGCAACAAAAATCGGGTAATATTGACTCCGTCATAATTCATTTCTGGAATTCACTATTAAAGTATTGTGTAAGCATCGCGAATAAAATATACATATATACTGTTGTCGCGAAAAGTAAAGTTTTATTATTTCAGAACGAAAAAGATAAAATACCAACACAGGAAAAACAGTTTAAAAAATTTAGCTAGATACTAAAAATAATTTTATTTGTACCATCAGAATAATTATATAGGACGCTTAAACCGGTTACTGCTAGAGTGTTGGAACTTTTTACAGCATTGTCATCAACGCTTAAGCGTCGTATATAATTATTTTGATAATCCAACAAGATTATCTTCTGTATGTATTTAATTTTTTTAATACTTTAACAAAACCGTTGTTTCCATGTAATGCATAGTGATTAAGCAGATAAAATGATAGCAACGAGAACAAATGGATGATTTGATTAAAATAATTATAATATCAATTAATACAATTGTAATATTGTATACGTTACTGCACAGCCGTGTTTTACGTCACGTTCAATAATCACGTGCACGTGGGGTCGCCGAAGACTTAGTCGATCAATCCCGAGATACGATGATAGCGGCGCAAGAATGTACCGTGCGTACCTCGCGCGCCCGTTACGAGGAAGAAATTAATAATTGCACTTAATCCAACGTGATTAATGCTGCATCGCCAGCGTCTACTACTACGGGCTTCCGCGCGAAGTTGTGAGTTATACCGCACGTTTCAAATAACAGGCAAACCCAAATGATTCACGGTGATACCATCTTGGCGACGCAAACGGAAATAACTACGTAGAATAAATAACTACATATTTTCCCTCCTGGAAGGTTAACGTTTAATTCTTTTTCTTATCTGATTAAAATATAAAACATAAATATAAAACATAAACATAAACATAAAATATAAAACATAAATATAGAGTGTGTTAGAAAAAAGTAGATTTGTGGAAAATAGCACGATTGATGTATCTAATTTTACGTATCGCGGGAATAAAATCTAAAATTTTATGTACTGTTTGAAGATAAAATAGGTGTTTTATCGGATTGCGTGATCTCGTTAAGTTTTCGCTCCGATAACACCGGAGGTAATGATCGCAAGGAGCTAAATGCATTCATGTCGCCATACGCACAGTAAAGTGACCTTACGCAAGTAAAGTGTACAATAAAAAGTGTATTCTTACGTTATCTTACGAAGTTGCGTTCGCAAAATTGCGCGTCGGACTCGCAATCGTTCGGCCCCTTTGGCTGGTAAAGCGTCATTCTCTTTCAATTAAACAGCTTGGACGATCGACTAACGCCTGCCGCGAAGATGCAACCGTTCCGATAAAGCTTTTTATAGATCCGCTTCTCTCTGAACGCGAAATTGTCTGCAGGTATATGCGAGGATAACAAGGCCACGCACATTTATAGATTTTTTTATTATGACAGGCCTTCATTAATAAAACAGAAAAGATACCACTGTCCTCTCCTAATTGAAGTTACATCTAATCTAAAAAAATTGTGTTTCTGTTTGGTTATTTTACGCTGTCCGTTAGTTAGCTAAAGAAGTATAATTAACTAACAAGATACTATTTTTTACTTTTTTATGAAAAATAAATACTTGCGTAGCCTTAATTTTAGAGCAACTGCTTCAATTAATAGAATAGAATTAGTAAAAAAAATTCAAATATAATTTTTTTGTTCAATGAAGAAACATAATCTTTACGAAATATCTAGTTAAATATACATCAGTTGCAACTTAGAGGATACATGTTTAATTTGGAGAGTCTTGTTTATCTATACAGAATCGCGCAGAAATAGAAAACCTACTATTACAATGATCCATTAATCCTTAAAATTACGTCTCGGCAAGTACGAAAAAGCATCCTAATTGTGCAGTACGAGACGAGTTATAGCGCGTTGAAACCGGGCACGAACCCCGCCAATTGAGGCGGCTAGGCGCGAGAGTGCGTCGGGCACGAGATGAATAATTGTACTAGCATACTTAAGATTACAGATAAAGATATCTCTCAGAGCTTGCCGTCGGTGGTGCATTTCGTAGCAGCCGTACGGATCATCCTACGGAATTGATGGGCTGCTATCAACGCCGACTTTATGGCTGGAAATCGCGGCGTCTCGTGCGATGCTTACAAAGTACACGGGCGAAAGTATACAAGCCGTACAGACTGTTTCAAATCTGCGTTTTTCACGTCGTGCGAATCGAATAATATTTAATTAAATTAAAAGCAAAATTCATATCCAAGACGAATATTTGTTAGACGCATATTTATTGTGTAGAATATAATTTATTAGATAATGCAATTAGTCGATCATGTATACTTTATTATTTCTCGCAGGGATAGAAGAGTTACGATTGTACTGAAAGGAATATTCATGATACGTCATGAAGAGAAATCTATATTACGAGCTATTACTATTATTATTTTATTAACATGCCCGACAAAGTAATTGCGGCAGAGTATACTTCTTACTCGGTGAAGAGTTATCTTTATCTATAATAATGCGCACACATTTGTACAATTATTCAACCAGCGTTTCTTGCGCTCCGACTCTCTCCTAATTCGTCTTCATCGTGTTTTCTTCTCTTGCTTTTTATATACATACTTCGTATGCGAGATCACCGTCTCGGGGCTTACAGAAAGGATATGTAATCATAATTAGTGATGTTATTAGTGAGTCATATACACACACACACACATACATATATGGGCTTGTTTTATTGGTTCGTTTTATCAGGGCTTGTATGGCGAGGGTTAACTGCCAAGGATAACTGGCTGGTGGATCCTACATCATTGCATGGCTGCATGAAGTATTCCGTCAGAGTCAATTAGAAACGTTCGCGAATCGAATCTTATCGAATGGACTGAAACGTCATGGCTTATAGAACTCGAAATAGAAAATGAAATTGATAATTCAATTTTGATAATGAATAGTAAAACCGTGTTAAAATCAATTTTCAAAGCGATCGTAGTATAAGGATTGTAACGCTGTTCTTTTAATGATAGAAATTAAAGTTCTTAATTAGCAGCAAGAACCGTTGATTTCGCTTTTATCTCGAACCATCGCGTCTTAATAAATTAAATAATGAAAGCACACAAAACACACACACACACACACACACACACACGCACACAAAACGTGGTTTTTGTTATTTCAAAATATTAGAAAGTTCAATTTCAGAGCAATTAGAATTTTGCCTTTTTACCTACGTAAATCAAATACTCTCTATAGTATTGCAGGAAAAAAGTAAATTGCACAACGTATATTTAGATTTTTAATCATTTTATTAGTCTACAAAAGTATTATATATCTAATTATAGTTGTTTTTCTATACGTACGCGAAATCGATACATTAACGACTGTCGATTTGGCAAATCAGATTTTTAAAATAAAATGTAAAACACGATTTGTAATTTAAAACATGACAGAAATCATATTTGAAAGTACTGGTGACGGGTGACGTTTTAATAAAAAATACATTAAATTGTAATACGTAAAAAGTTAATCCTTGATGACTTTCGAGCTCACGGGATGGAGCTCGGTTGATCAAATCAATCAATCGATCGATCGATCGATCGGCCGATCGCCAGGGAACACGCGTTGTCGAAATGTTTGCCATTCGTTGAGCACTTAAAGCACCAACATTGCCGTGCACGATGCGTGCACGCAACCACTGCACATAAAATCATTATTATGGTGGCAATAAACCGTAAACGGACGCGCGGTTGTATTTCCACTCGCGCAGGTCGAGCTGCAAGAGCGCCCGCAGACGTGCGTTCTCCAAAGGGGAATTCCTCCCTTTATTTCTTCAGCCTGCTCGCCGGTGTGTGTTCACCGATGGAGGCGCATCCAGGATGACGTGAAGGACGAAGGAGGACGAGAAGGAGAACGCTCCGCACGCGCGCAACCGCGTTATACCGCGCCATTAGTGCCTGTCCACGAGCTTTATGGTGCTGCTCCGACTTGCGTAGGGTTGTCTTCCGGTGGCGAGATTCCAAGCGCGTCATAGAGCTCGCTTTTTAAAGAAAGAATACGTTCCTAAGAGACTTAGGAAGAAGGACTAGGTAGGAAAGACTCTTACGTAGGAAAAATAGGTTACTCTACTTATGCAGTCTGTATAAGTTTTTATCTTTGACGTCGAATCTCAGACTAGATTTTCATTAAGTAACTGCAATTAAATCTTAAAGCAAAGGTAATGCTATGTACATTTATATACGCATGTATGTTTTATTTCTTTTTTAAACAGAAATTTAATAAGAGAGGAAGAAAAAGGAAGGAGAGGAAGAGTCATTTTATGTGGAGAGAAACGACTAGTTAGAATATTATTTTGTTTTTAGTTTCATGTTAAATTTTCTGTAACAGCAATCCGTCTTGTTGCTATATCGAAAATAAACGTCACTATGCATTTATACAGTGTTTCACTGATATGCGACATGCGTGATATTTCCAATATTAAACCATGTTGTTATGTTAATACAACTGTGCCGTTCTTGTCAGTTATTGACATTCTCGCTTATGCAATAAGAAGTTTCCAACATAAATTTGAAGTTATCTTCATCATTATGTTTGTAAGATTACGGAGCGTCTCGGTTTCCGGCATCTCGCTAAACAACTTACAGACTATAACTTATTATTTTCCTCGTAATGACTCTTATTTTGCAATTATTAAAGCGAAAGTAAAGTGCCATTATTTTTCTACACGTCTTTTAGACGAAATTATTTATTACACAATCCAAAATTATCCGTTTACTCACAGGAAAATGTAATTAAAAGTCGCGTATATTTGTATATATTTATTTGTGTACACAGCTTTAATCGCAACTCCAATTATAGTCCGTGAATATTAGCTTCGACATTGCGTTCGTAATTTAAATTGATATTTTAATTTGGTACTATTACATATATATGGTGTAACTTTATTTTGCACTGTCATTAAATTTCGTTTGTCACGAAAGTATCTAGCGAACCCAAATGAAGACGGCCGCATGCGCACGCGTGTAAATGAAAGCGTGTAAGAGGTTCTTGAAGAGAGATCCGCTTCGAGCAATTTCACTGATTACGCCTTATGTTGTAACGCGTCCATATGAAAGCATATTATTTCTCTTTTCTTTTCCACTTTATTATTCCCTTTGTCCATATTTTCTATTGTATTTTTAATTAGATTTTCGAAATAGTCTATAAATGCTCGTAGACTATTACAATAGAAGATACGGACAAAAGGAATAATAGAAGAGAATTTCATACTTGTATGATTCCGTTTTTTTTTTGCGGATACTTTACAATTAAATTAAATGATCTCTCTTCGTGAACGATAACGAGAGAAACTCGTTCTTCTCTATTTGTCAGAGATCATATCGTAAATATCATTTGGTCGCATAATAAATACCATAATGCCGGTTATCACTATCAGTAATTAGCTGTAATTAATTGAGAGAAGCAGATGGGATAAAATGTTTTTCGTGCGCAATTGAAGAGCCTTATTATATACAATATATAAGTTAACAACTCGCGTAGATAACAAATAAGAAGAAATGTCATTTAAACTCTCTCTAAATATCTGCATAAGTTATCCTCGTGAGAAACTTCATGCCCACTCGGTGAACGTAAAGTTTCAGAGAAATAAAATTACGGTCTCTTGTTGCATGGCTAATCAATGATTTCCGGATCGAGTTCGAATTATTCTCTTATTTATCGCTGTAGATACGCGCATGAGAACAATTATATCTTACTGGGAACAATTTCTTCGTAGAATTTTCTAGCGAGTCTAAAACGGTACTCGCGGAAAACTTGGCGCGTCGGTATGTCTAGTAGAGTCGAGTTCATGCATGAGAGACTTATGCGAATCTCGTGTAGATAATGCGCGCAAGTTTCTTAATCAAATTTTAATTGCTGACCACGATTCGATAAATTCGCGTGAGATAATTTCAGTCTTTGATATTGGATTAAAAAGAGGATAATATCTATCTTTACGGCGCGAGTAAAATCGCAGCCAATAGAGAAACACCTCTCGTTATCCCATCTGCTTCTCTCAATTAATTACAGCTAATTACTGATAGTGATAACCGGCATTATGGTATTTATTATGCGACCAAATGATATTTACGATCAATGTGTTTACGATCTACTTCACTTTCGTTACATTTGTTTCATCAAAGATAATTTTATTTATATATTTTATAGAATTTTTGAATAGTGATTGAAGAGAATAATTGAATAATTGAAAATCATTGTGTTAATATTTGAATATAAGTTTTGAAATAATAAAGTACAACAAATTTTTACTTTTTATATAGATTAATAATAAATACAAAATTTAACTTTCGAAAAATTAGAAAGCACAATTTTTAAATAATTACTAAAGAAAATAACGTATTTTGATATTTGAAAATAATGTTTGAAGTAATAAAGTAAATTTTTACTTAAAATATACGTAACAGATTAGTAATAAATGTAAAACTTAACTTTTATTTAAAAATTGATGTTTAGCTTGATCGATGTTCTTATATCACCCCACTTTGACAAATGTCTTTTATTTTAAAACGTAAGTAAAGTACGTAAATAAAGTTCGCTGATATTTCACTTCAAAGCGGCATCATGTTGTGCACGACGCGTTTTATTTCACGTTCCTTCATATCCGCGGATACACCAAAGAGAATTCATGAGAGTAGAATCTACGTAAAAAGTCGACATTCCGAATCGCTGCACTCTGCCCTCCACGTCGTCGTCGTCGTCGCTAAAGAAATCTCGGCTTCCCAGCTGAGCCGGACGAGAGGCGCGCACAATAAACGCGTTGTTCACCGCATTCCACGTGCACGCACGCGCGCACACGCCGACGCACGCATTACCCGTACTCGCCGCAACGTACACGAGATTCAGTTTGGCGTCGTACACACGTTACTCGATATTAATTGTACCCTCGTACATAGATAATTGCATTCGACTATACTTAAAGCTCTAGCAGCGACCGATTAACGATACCATCGTCGGTACGCGCCGTACGCACATTATGGCCGATATATAAAGAGAGAAGAGGAAGCACGAACCGGTACATATATTCGTATTCACGGATGACTCGCACACGCGCACTTACAGAGCGATGGCTTTGAGTCAAACAAAATATTCCTTGTTACAACTTGACCGCTGTAATTGTGTATAAAAATATTAATTGCATCGAATGAATGCATTTGATTTCGCTTAAGAAAAGGTTACATGCGTACACGGAGAGGACGAGTTTGCTGAAGTATCTAAAAAAGTATCTAAAAAATTTAGAAGTACGGATTTGAAAATAATTATGTTGCACCACGTCAAAATAATTATGTAGGACATTCAAGCATGATAAACAAGCTGCAGAATTTTGACATTCTGACAATCAGTTTGAGCATCCTACATAATTATTTTGATAGTCGAACAAAATTATTTCCAGATCTGTATCCAGCTTCATCAAAAAAATTTTTTGACTGTTCTTTTCATGTAAATATTTCACTTCTATTTTATTCATATATTGTATTTTACCCTTTTGCTTTTAATTTACTTTTAATGACGTTTTTGAAAGTTTTTAAAAGTAATTAAGAGTTGACTTAAAAAATTTTGAAGTAATTTAAAATGTGTAAAAGGTTAGGCCAAAATAATCTAAAATTTTTTAATTTTTCAAGGATAACTTAAATATAATCGGCACAGCGTGTTAGTTTCTTTCAGTTGTTCTTAAGTAAAGTATTTTAAAGTTACTTTAAAAAAAAAGTTTAAAGTTCAAATTTACCTTTATTTCTTAGATTTTCTCTACAGTAAATTTTGAGTATTCTAAAATAAATTTTTTAAGTTTTTTTAAAGTAAATTTTCCAAGGGTAGAAAGCTGGTCGTAATCATTCTAATCTCTCATTTAGTGAATCATGTTACATATGCTACATAAATTTCCATCGCACAGACTGCCAATTTGAATCTTTAACACTAGCTATTTAAATCTTCAAACTTATATAACTTTTAAACTGAGCGATTTACTCATATTTCATTCACGGTTAGAAACATTCTTAATCGCGTAGCAGATCAAGCCCGTCACTGGTGCACGTACGAGTGTTTGTATGATGGTACATCCGCACACAATCGTCCTCGTCGAAGAGCACGCAACACATATGCGTATGTATGCGTATGCACACGCACGTGCACGTGCTCCAGCCGGAGAGTCAGGTTGCGCTGCACGGATCAGCGACTGCCGAGATACGTTACATGCGCCTGGCTTCTGCGTTCACTGCCTCGACCATATGAGACGAAGAAAAGGGCTCGAACGAGATCCGAAGGTCGAAAGCATCGAAAGAGAAATGGCGTGCATGGTTATCGCCCAAGTACACCCGTATTCAAAATAGCATTCAAATGAAGTATCCTTATACCTACTAAGATCTTATCCGTTTAATTAGGGACATTTATAGGTCAATTCTAAGTAGAATCGTAACTTCTTGTAAGACTTGTAAGAACTTATGACTGACGTTTTAATTTTATGCGTATGTATTGTAAGATGTACGATTATTTATAAATACGATTTTTCGTAAATCTTACAGCTAGCAAGAAGCTGTCTGTAAAAATATTAAGTATAAGCACTTGTAAGTTTTTACAAATCTTACGAGAACATGTTACGAATCTTACTAAACCTGCTTAGAATTTAGACATTAGTCAGGTTGTGAACGACTTACGTTTCACATTGTTTCACGAAAAAAAATATTACGTTTCGTCTTTCAATCTTTTTGTTTTCGGTTACGTCATACTGTGCTCTAACAAAAATATTAAGAAATATACTACATAAAAGGGCATACTGGCTAGAAAAAATATCATGGATTAAGAAATTTCATAATTTTTAAGTTTGAACATTCTCTCTAAATTCTTTAAATTCTTTGGAATGGAATTTCATTATAAAGAATAAAAATTGAGCCTGTCTTGAAAAAGAATCTTCAAGAGTGAGATTTCACTCTTCGGAGTGAGATTCATTCTAAAAATTTTAGAGAGTATAGTCATTCCAAGATTAATATATAAGCTGTAAGAAGTTTGTTAAAAGTGCCAGTTGCATCTCAAATGCAATTCCCATGCGTGCACGCACAGATGCGGATGCAGTAGCGATCAACGAAGCAGCAAACGCGTAGGCGCAGGCAGGTCTGAAGAAGCGGAACGGAAGGATCATGTAATCGAGGTGTAATTCATGAGGGTAGTATTTTTTAAGAAAGAGGTCGAACAAATATTTCCACGTTCACACGCGTGCCCGAGCTCATCGCACGCCGTGCGTTATACTGCGCGAGTGCATATTCGCGGCTGCGTCTCCGTGAAGCATTATTGCGCGGGTGTGCGAGCCGTTTTCTTTCTTCCTTTCCCTCTTTCTTTTTCTCTCTCGATTGAAACGTTCTTGGAAAACGCGGATGAATAAGGTCGGAATACGCAGCGCAGAACGAGACCTACGGTTGTGTCTAAATGGCGCCATTATCGCGGCCTGTATGGATTGGCGGAGGCTGCGTGTAAATGGGATTACGGTATCTCCGGATGCGACGCGCGCGAACGCACGGGATAATGCACGATCATATATTACCGAATGCAAAATAAACGATGCACCGCGAACGACGCTTTACACTTCGGCATTGATAATTTAACACTTTGGCAGCTGCGCCACTCGCCGACCAGCCGCGACAGCGCTTTAATTGCGGATATTAGTTTACGACGGATTGTCGTGGCCGCGAGGATACTGTCCAGCTAGGATAACTGTGGAACTTTCGTTTTTTTTTTTGTTCATTATTATGCGCTAACTAACGACGTACGTTTAATAAAACAGTAAGCCGATCAAAGTAAGTTTGATATATATATCAAGTTTCGCGTATTCCTCTTATAATAATTTAAGACGCTCTTTCGTAATTTTTAACGACTGTAACGATCGTTAAGAATTACAGAATTACAGGATTCTTAGGCTTCTATTCAACTCTTAACGACAGTTCCGATATCGTTACATTCTTGTTGCACTCAGAGTCCCTAGAATCAGAGTCTGGGTTATCGCTTAGACCCTTTTTGATTGGCATGCACTCACAATGAGGCTCACTAATCAAAGTGTAACGTGAACACACATACATTTATATCAAAAACACACACATATTTTACATTTATATGTACCATTTTGTATGTATAGCCAAGACTCTGCCTCTAGAGATTCTATTCTTTTTAGAGTGAATCTTATCCTGAAGAGTAAAATCCCATTCTTAAAGACTGAAAATTGAAACATTCTTTTTGACTAGCTCAATTTCACCTTTTAAAGTGAAATTCCATTCCAAAGAATTTAGAGAATAGAGTTTAGATTTTATACATAGAAAAACTGCGCTACAATAATATAATGATATTGATACTGATGTTAAGAATTGCAGAATAGAGGCCTTAATACTGTTCGTTTTTTCGCAAAACACAATTACAATCATGAGATAATCAGAGCTTTAATATTTTCGCAAAATATTCTTGTGAATCTTAAAAATGATATGAAATGGATTATAAAACATTCTCAGTAGTAAATGAAATTTATGTTTAAATTTAAATGATTTAAAAAAAATAAAATGCAATGCATGTTTATTAATAGTATGATAATAATTATATAATGGACACTTGGAATAAAAATAATTTAATGATTTTGTAAACATCTCTCTGCTTTACATATCTCATTTTTTATACAAATTTTTGTAAGTTTTTTGAATGAATTTATAATTAAAAGTTTTAGCAATACATATGACGAGAGGAAAGTCAGAAATTTTTATTTTTACGATGATAATATTAATAAAGTTCGTATTTTATGATAGGTTTCTCACGGGTCCCCAGCACGACGTTGTATTCTTGTCATAAAATATAATTATATATAGTACCGTCAAGTTTGCACGTAACGTCGGATTACCATGAATATTATTAACGCCTCTCAGCGGTCTTACAAATGAGCACTTAATTGGTCAATCATCATGCTAGAAATTCAAGACTGTAATATGATTATCAGTTTAAATGAGATATGTTAAGTATATATTTAAATACTTTCGAATACTATCTACTGTCTTGAGTAAAAAATATCTTCAATGATTACAAAAATATAGGCGGTTTAAAATATGCTCGCTTCAACTCGTAGCTTCAAGAAAATCAAATGCATTTTGCTGCAGATTTGAAAGATTACACGACTATTAATAACCGTGAGAACTACTTTTGCAAATCGCTGCAAGTAGAGAAAAACAATTTTGCTCATCCAATCGGAAGCGCCGGAAGCATGAAAGGATACTTTCGCGTTGATGCAGTATGGACAATCAAATCGCCAAGTCACGACGTTTCGGTGATCGACGCTTGATGCGGTGCTTTATCGCGAGCTAATTAAAAAGCAAATTAATTCCAGCTTCCCCTCAAGGAAATCTACTTTGGATAACGAGTTTTCTGTTCGCTCGTAATAACACGCCCGTCGTTAACACGTCTTGAAGCTTTCAGTCTGTCGAATCGCTCGGTCTACTCCACGTGGCATAGAAATGCTGTGAAAATGAATTCCGAACACGAGCAATCCGAACACTTTTGACAAGCTGCTTATTTCCGCCCTGATAAACGAACATAGAAAATATTTTTTTTCCGTCATAGTATTAGTTAAGAATATATTCAAGTCAAATAAGAGATTTATCAATGTTTGTGAGGCTTCTATTGTATGATGAATTTTCCTGAATTTATCGTAAACTCCGTCCTTTTGATAATACATACAATGGGTACACATATCGAATTTTAAACTATAAAAATTTTTATGTGGAAGTTCCAGGTTTAAACTTAGGTCAAATTTGACTGAGGTGAGACATTTTTCGTAATAAATTCTTTGCAGATTTTTAAGATACTTATTAGCATTATTATTAAATTAACGATCACTCTATTTTGAAATATATATCAATATTTATGTATTTTAGTTTATGATTGCATTTCAAGTCCGAGAAACTAAATCGAAGCACAGTTTACAGAACTGAAAAATATATTGTATTTGTAAAAATTTGTGTATAAATATTTATGGAGTACCAAGAGATCCGCTTTAACTAAAAATAAGATTCTTTCTTTTATTTGATTTATCGGTTTAATTTCTACTTACAATTGCTTTAAATTTTTATACGAATTATGACGTTTCACACTCGCAACTTTTGAACAAAAAAAATAGTTTTGCACAATTTCATCTTGTTTTCACTTTTACATTTTTAGCGGGAACCTTGAGAAACCCGGTGAAAAATTACACATTGACAGGAAGGTTAATTAGTTAGGTAGGTTAATATATAAAATGCAATTGTTTCTAAACATGAACATTCGTTTAAGTTGATCGAAGCCGATGCTTTGTCTCTGTTTAAAGACGGAACTCGAAAGAACGAAGAATTCTACTTCTCTAGAGAGTTAGAAAGGGACATGGAAAAATCTTAACTAATTTCAACTAATGTCTACAGGAACGGCTTGTAATTAATTATGAATTTTATTCTGGGATTTTGCGAGACGATAGCCGCTCCCTGGCGATTAATTTTCCACTCGCTGCTCAATAACAACTTCCGGCACAGCTGCAACGTTCCACTTATAGTATAACGCACGTGTCTCCGCATTAATACGATTTAAAATTTCTCCCAGGTATACTATAGAGTGTAGAGCGCAAAACGATGGACACGATTAGCGGAAAGGTGAACCATGGTGTCCCGCCCGCCTTCACCAATCATTAGAATCATCCAACACGACAACGTAATTTCGTAATTGGGTCTCCCGTTAATTATCCATCTCGTTGTGAGTAGTTTTCAATCGACGATCCCCGAGACCCAAGGCTCGTTCAACAGGTGCGCACCGTAACTTCTTTGCGACTCCTATTAACTGCATGGAAGCATCTCTTGTGCGCGCGAGAACCTTCTTGAAATCTCGACCGATCTCACCTTCCGCGAGGCGTCCTTTCGATCGGTCCCTTCTCGACCGCCGATTACCATAATCACGCGGATTATATGCTTAAGCTAATTACATGTTCCTACATACGCGCACACGCACACGTACACACGGGTGAATCCAACCGCCCGCAATTGACCGCGCCTCTCGCATTAATTTCATCGGAACTGCATCGACCAGAAAAAGCCGTCATCGGAATGTTATCTCACTATGTTTACTCAACGCACTAGGGAGGCTGCGCCTGATAAATCTTTGTTAATTAGGCCTGTAGACCAAGTGGCGCGAAGGAGATGTAGATTTGTGTGTTTAGCTTGCAGAATAGCTTTTGTAATCCACCTGTCCGATCTAGGGAACGAGATAAAATATTACCCCGCATTTATTAATTGCTTCGTATGATTTTAAAGACGAAAGGATCCGTAATAATGGATCCATAATGGAACAGTGTTTCATGAAAAATATTTTATGAATGCAATCGGAATTACGTGAAAAAAAGAGAGGAAACTACGTTGGACTTCTATTTACACCAGAGATCTCTCTCGTCGACATAATTCCGGTCTACATCGATTCTTACACTTCGTTCCGTTTACTGTGTAAATAATTCGTGCTCTTAGGAATTCTGAGTTAGGACTACACTATTAGCTTCCAAGCTACGGGCTGGTCGATAATCATCGAGCACAATGCGAAGACTGTACCGGGAGGATATATGATGCAAGTGGCTGACATTGCGTGCACGCACGCACGTGTGCACTTAGCGATGGATTCAAGCAACACGTGACAACATGTAGGATTCTCTACTTTGTAAAGAGTTTTGATATTAAAATTTTAACGATAGAATTCTTACCTCACTTGCATCACATTTTTTCGTATGGTCTTCACTCTGCTCGATTCTGATGATTATCGATGAACTCGAAAGCTAACAACTTAATAAATAAGATCTCTTATTCAGATGCAAGAAGATACTATAAGGATTGTACATCCTTGGTAGAAATTTCATGCATTTTTTTCAGTTACATTAACTTTGTTTATAGTAACTAAAAAGTAAAACTATTTAACATTTTAATCAAGGTGTAACGTTTTATCTGCAATTACTGCGCACAAAAGACGTGCAAAATCTGATTCTATTTATTGAATAAAAATATAATGATAACAAATGGACTATGTATTTTAATTAATAATAATCTATTAATATTAGACGATAAATTGGGCAAGTGTTTGCGTAAGTTACACATGTTTTTACCAGGAAAACTGCCTTCAGCCACTGAATAAAATACTCATCAAATTCTTGTCTATTTGTAAACAGTATTGTTACAACCAATGATAATATAATAATACACGACAATAATGTCTAAAAAAAACTGTATAATATATCTCCAGGAGTATAACGACTACATTAAATATAATTCCAATGATTTTAGGATTACAATAACACTGAATCGATATTCTAGGAACACGCAGTTCGCGTAATGTGACCTGAATTTATACTCGCTTGACACTTATCATGACTTATGTGACTCATAACTTTAATAAGAATTATAATGCGGATCGAAGCCATTGCTGACGCATGGACAAGCGTGGCTTTGATGCGTGCGTAGACAGGCAGACGTAGGATAACATTGCTGCCCGCTGGTAACCACTGCTGCATTCCGGCCGCGCCGATATTGCCCCGTGCAAATTATTCAAATAAAATTGTGCAATTACCGGTATACGTAATAATCGCATTAAGAGTAACTAGTGCGAACAGAAATTCCACAGCGTTGCTGTAATTATGATAAGTCGCCGTGAAGATAAATAGGACGCTCCGTGTGCAAAATGTACGTGTATATTGCATTTTAAATGTTCGCGAATGTGTGTCCACGGATGTACATTCGTCGAAAATGTTTTACATCTCGTGTATCGAGAATATTTCTTTTCCTTTGACACAGATATACCGCGGAACATGGGCAGCGACATCCATCGATCGTCGGCATGATAATTAGGTCCTCCTTTTCAGTGTTGCGTTTCGATGCATCTCGTGACATGAATCTTGCAAAATAGCATCGAGATTATAAAGTCCACATCCGAATGGTGCGCGCATTACAATATAATTAGATGTACAGTTCCGCGATAAATCATTAATCTCGTATCTTTTTATGAATTAAAATTGCAAATATATTATTACACTTTTTCAATATAGTTTGATAATTTAATTCGATTGAATCTTCAATACAAATCCTACAAATGAATTTACATTATATAAAGTAAACATTATATACATTATATACAGTAAAAAATCACTATATTGATACTTAAAAATATAATTTAATAATAATAAGCTAATATTACGTTATATATATATATATATTGCTAAATTTTTTAAATTTGAGTTCATTTTTAATTATTATAGGTTGTTAATGTTCCTGCTCAACATAAATTTAATTAAAACAATGAAATTGAATAATTTAACTCAAGAAATGAATTAAATTTGATTTACATTTAGTTTATTATCATTAAGTGCATACGAAATATGGATGCTATTTACGCTATTTGAAATTAATAGCGAATTCAATTGAATGCACTCAGTGTGCACTCAGTGGTACGTGTTAAATCCGTCATACACAGATTGACTTAAAAAGTGTGTTTAATATAAATGCGGATTAAACCGCAAAATCTTCAATACTCTTTATTATATTGTTAAGTAAAATATGTATTTTATAATTCGAAATGTTCGTATTTCATTTTTATACCCAGATTAAATCAGAAAAACTTCAATGTGCACCAATGCGCACTAATGCGTTCAACTGAAATTTGCTATAAGCAATTCAATTACTGAAGTGAGTTCATCAGATGTGTGTGATTATTTTTTTAATCACATGTTTTGTATTAAAATAATAATTTTAACGCATGTGAAAGTTAAATGTTATTTAACTTAATGGATTTAAATTTAATCCTTTAATATTTAATAATGTGGTTGTACATACAAATAAGATTTTAATATACAATAAAAAAATCTATAATCTACTAAAATTAAGCAAAAAAAAATACTATTTATAAATCTAAAAATTTTCTCGTGAAGGTTTAAGTATCCAAGGGTCCGAGACATTACCGGATATCATGCTTTACTTTCTTGATTCCAAAGACTGAGGTAGTCCTTGAAGTAGCTTCTCGCTTTGCGATGGAGAGAAAGAGAGATCCCAAGGATAAAATTGTTCGACGATCACGCGTGGGTACGAGATATACCCACGGATACCCTTTCAAAACGATAAATCAACGGAAATCGTATATCATTCGACGCGACGTGAACCAGTTCGAAAGTCGTCTTGCTATGCGCACCGGACGTAAGGTCTCTCGATATTCATACGCATACATATATGAATAATGTAGGATGCTTCTTATAAAGCCATCGAGGCGACCTTTTGCAAAATTGTTGAATATTTCGTATTCTCCCTTAAGAGGTTCAATCCGGGACGAGACTCTTAGCGCTTTCCTGTCAAGAGAGAGGCTAATTTAAAAACTACTTGAATTTATATGAATTAGTTAGAATTATGTTTAATGTCTAAATAAATTTTTTTGTCTCTTTACCTTCTTTTTGTTCCGTTATGTCATAAAATCGACTATGTGTGCGCAGTTGAAATTCTGCTAGGTAATAAATGTCTTCCGCCGTCACATATCGTCACGTATGCATAAATTTGATAGGTGCAGCGTTGTAGTTGTAACGAAAATGTATGTCACTGGTGTCTATGTCGGCTAACGGCATCTCGTCCCGATCATCGATGACGGTGGGCCACTGTAATAAATAGTAATATTCTATGCATCATGAGATTCGCCATTGTGCATATACGTTCTCATACATAAATATTACTCATACACCTACGTAATATAATATCTTGATCGCGGTGATCGTGCCGTGTCAAGAATGTCTTCACGCATGGTAACTCAAGGTTAGCACGATGCTCCTCAATTGAAATTGCAAAAAAAAAAACAACATATAACGTATGTATAAATAATAAAAAACAGTAAAGCTATCAATCGAATCTACCTTCCTGTGAAAATTACATGCATCATAAAAATAAATGTTTGTGTTTAATAAAATGCGAAATATTAGGAAATTCATTCTGCTGGAAGATCTAATACATATATTTAAAAAATTGGGAATTTTCATGTAGTTCTTAAGAAAAAACTTTTCTGTAAATTTAATTTTTTAACAATCGAAATAATCAATTTTATTGATTATACTGTGAACGTATTTGTGACAAGGGACCCTATAAATAAAGAAATTATTATTATTATATATCGAATTTGATATCATCAATAAACCGCATGTAACAAGGATTGCCGAAGGATTGAGGTGGATATTGCGGCGTGTTTGCAGCTTTAAAGCTTTCGAGACCAAACGTTTGTGTGCGAACCTCCACCGTCGCACCTTCACGTTTATATAAGGATCCGTCGGGTAATCAATGGAGAATCGGGAACGCGTACCACGAGATGGTCATTAGAGGTCCGCATGGAGTGTCTCGACCTACCGGTACTGTGTAATTGAATTTCCGCTATTTCTGATCCGTGTACAGCCACGACAAGCTACGTAATACTCGTGTCTGACATTAATCCCGTGTTATTTCTGATTCTATTTCGGTTTTGCTATCGATGTGACCGAATATTCGTGGCAAACATCACTCGCGTTCCGATCATTTACAAGATAATATTAATAGGATTAAATTAAGTAATTGTAAAAAGAAATTTGATAAATAATTTTTGGAAATGTTTTAAAGAGAGAGAATAAATAAATCGTTAGACGAACATTTATGTTCAGGTAATTTCTGCTATTAATGTATCAACAATATAACATATTTCTAAGAAATATATGCAGTTTTTTTAGACACATTTATAGTTACTATCTAATAGTATTATTGTATATATTCTTATTAATTGTAACAATATTGCATGGAAAATAGACGAGAACTTGATAGAGTTTTATTCAATAACTGAAACAGAGAAAAATATATGCAATTTGCGTAGATACCTGCCTAATTGTTGTCTACAATATGAAAAAAATTATTATTAGTTAAGATACTGCGTTATTTATTGTTCTAAATTTATTATTTTGTAAATTTTAATAAATGGATTCAGATTTTGCACGTCTTTTATACGCAGCAATTACAGGCAAAGCGTGTTACATCTAGAGTGGAATTTTAAGTAGTTATACTTCTCATTCACTAAACAGAATTAATATTATTGTAACTGTTAAAAAAATGCATGAAATTTTTAACAGAAATGTGACAATAACATTATCTATTATTAAATGTCTGTTAGTCGATTACAATATAAAGGACGAATTTTTTGAAATTAAATGATTTGCTTCGGGACATTTTCATTTTATTTTTATTTTTTGCACGCGAAAATAGGATCATTTTTTCTAAAGTCTTAAGTAACATCAATTTCAAGCAATCGTGATAATTGAGTATCAATGTGATTTGTTTAGCAGGCACACAAGTGGGTTTGGCATTTCGATCAACGACCGTCGGCGTGACGAATAACCCACATTGAATGAAATTGTATTCCAACGAGGCAGTCATCGGATACGCCCTCGCCTATCGACAATCGTTTGATCATGTTGCAATCATTCAACATATTGAAATATATATATATTTTTTTAACGACACTCATTCTTTCTGCATAAAGAATTTACTTCGAACAAAAGATCAATGATCAGACTCTTCGCTCCTGTTTGTATAAAGAAATGTCAAATTCATTTAACGAGTTACGTGTTAACGTAACAATAAGCTTTTTCGATGCAATAATTATGAAATCAAGAAAATACTCGTTATGTGACTCGTTTATTCGACTTGTTTGCGCCTCGTCTTTCGAAGTTCCTTCAAGACGAGGCGCAAACGATCCTTAGACAATGAAGGCTATCGATAGCGTTAGCGTAACTTTAGCGATCAAATCAATTATCTACTCTCGAGAAACGTATGCGCGGGAGGACTTCGAAGTTTACGTTTCCACGAAGACCGCTTTCGGTAGCTAATCCGAGACTAACGAGACCCTACGTTCGTTAGAGCGACGTAATCCGAGTACGTGGATCAGCTAACTACGGCATGGTGATTACCGTGAGCGAATGCAATCCGGTCTTTACACGTTATGAATACACGTCCACCGTCGTTGTAACAGATTCTGAGTTACGCTACTACCTATCGTTATCGCGTACAATGTGGATAATTAATATCCTGGGATCTGTACATGTCAAAAAGTAAATACCATAAAGCTCTTATAATAGGGACAAGAAATAAATGCGCGCCCGTTGAATGTCCGTGGAAATCGATCACGAGTAATGAAATGTTCCGTCGCTAAAATTGTGCCATCAAACTGAATAAAGAGCAGTAGGTAACTGAAGATTAATAATAATGATCGTATAAATAATAATGATAACTCCATAGTCGAATAAACTTCAAACAGAATTATATTTCAACCGTATGAATTTACTAGAATTTTTTAATATCTTAATTTATATTTACAAATTATTATTCATGATAAATATCCGTTTATGGCAAATCCGCTTTTGTATTTGCTCGCAGAAAAAAAATTGCAGTAATAAACTGTTGAAACAACTTTCCACAAGAACTGCCGTTTGCGAACGAGGCTTATCTGCCTTTATGAAAATTTTACTCGCACGAAGCTCGTTACGATTTATGATCGTTTTGTTACGTGCAAATTGCGCAAAACGTACGAGCGATATTATCACGTGTAAAACATCGAGATATTTTACGAGTCCGTCAGCTACCCTTGAAATTGGATTACGTAATTAAATTACTACGTTTATACAGGAAAAGTTATAACTTTTGAACTTTTAGTTAATACCTATCTAGCGTAGATAACGAGGATGTATGCAGTTTCGCATATCGTGAAATGATGGAACGTTGAATAAAATAGAGAGGAATAGAAGTGTTTTTGAGAGATATAAAAGTTCGTTTTTAGAATTTTTATTGAGAAACTTTATTTTGCTCAGATATTGTTCTGCTATTTTTAAAGTAATTTTAATATAATATTAAAATGTTTATTTTACACGCAACAACTATATCTATTAAATATTCCGAGATTATTTTCATGTTATTTTAGTTTCTGTTAATTTTTATATGATTATAAGAGATACTTAAGTAGGTTTTAACTTACATATATTTAAAGTTTTAACTTTCCATTCTACTTGTGCTCTTTTGTAACTCCAAACATTTTGAGGTCATAAATTGCCGATTTTAAATACGCTTGGCAGTTGATTATAAAAAATCTTTATATGCTGTAACGATGTCCTTTACTCACAATATTTCTTTTTGTGAGCCACTGTACTGGCGAATTTCAAAATACCCGTGCAAGGAAGTGTCTGTTCACTGTTTCTTAATGATGACTTATTCTCTTTGTTTATTCATCGTTAAAATTTCGCGATATGTTTATCTCGAGGGTGTTCATAATTTACATCGCATTACGGCGTAATTGTTGCATGAGAAGTTGCACGTGTGAAATACATTGTAGTACTCGTTTCTCCATGAATTTCATTACATTGTACGATGTTTTTTGTTCTATGAAAAGTACGCACCGCGGAATTTTCAGAATAGAATATAAACGCCATAGTCGAGCGCGTGCATCCTCCGGAAGACACTTCTCACTGAGTTCTTGCCGCGTCACGTGAGTTACGCGCGTTCTTTTACATTTATTTACATGGCAACACGAGGGACTTAACGGGCCCTGTACGGTGACCACTTGTCATTTCTCGGATTTTCAGTGGAAACTCTAGCGAGGTATACGCTAGCTCAACTATTACGGGTAATAGGTAGTTGACCTTTTATCTACATGCCCTTTCGCGGTGTTTATGTTACATAATTTTTACATCGATCTATAGTACGCATATGATATTTTTCGCACGAATATATTGTGAGTTAAAGGGAGGGACTATTATCAGTGTCCTTAATACATAAAATTATATGTTCAACATTTTTCTCATTTTTATTTTAAGACTCGCTAATTGTTTATTTTTTATTAATTATCCAGGCAAATTGTTATGAAATGTATATTGCACGAACAAAAAGCGTTTTGATATAAAACAAAACACTTTTCTATAAAAAACTTCCATAAAAAGTACATCGCTGCAATTTACATAGTCGATATGTTATTTTCGCTCGTTCAATCAGCAATCTCGGCGATAATTCAAGTTCTGCGTCACGGCGTGTATTATGAATAATTTGTGCTTATGGCATATATCGTGTTCTTTTAATAGATTTTTACTAGAAATTTAGGTGGTTGCTATGCTCCCCCCCTCTCTCTCTCTTTTTCTTTCTTTATCGCTGGGATTATTTAAGACTCTTGCACGCGTTTCTTTCGCCCAACGTCTCGCACCTCGTCTAACAGGATTTCGTGTAGACAGAACTGCGGAAAAGAGACTCGCAACTTATAAAAAGAAAACAGCAATATACGTGAGAGAAAAAAGAATGAACCGCGCGTAAATCTATACTCACAGTTGTGACGAGATTGCCGCGATTCATAAGATACGCAAATTCTCATTTCATTGCATTCATGCATTCGCAGCGAAGAAATTGCATGTTGGAATTACGTGACGAATATAAATACCGAATATATAAATAATTATTAACGTAATAAATAGTGCGACGTTTACGTAAGAAAGCTATTTATAAGAAAAAATATATTATAATTTTCTCACTATATTTGTTAGATTTATAACATAGTTCTTATTCATTATTTCCTCATTATTATGAAAAACTATGATGTAAAAAATGAGGACAAAGTTACATTGTGAGGAAAGAGGCGCAATTTAGAAATCGGTGCGCGAGTATCGAATTTCGTGTCAAAGGAAGACCGAGTCTTCCGTTCTTCATCAACAAACACGGAAACCAGGAGGATCGATCGAGACGACGTGAACGCGACCCATATATCGAATGATAGCGATTCATCGTGAGAGCTGAACAGAGTGTGGAATATTAGTTTACCGAGCGGCCCGCGGGGACTTTCGGTCGATTAAGGTTACATCCATCAGCTCTTTAATCCGTTCTAGATCCAAGAGCCAGAGAGACGATCCAAGATTTTTATTGCGTGATGATTGATAAACGGGAACAGCCAGATGCTCGAGTTGCATATTTTTCTTGACTATTTTAAGAACCCTCGATATATGGCCACGCGACTGATCCTCACAGCGGATGAATTATCAATTGCTGCTGTAGTTTTTAATAATTTAAAACCGCATTGTTTTTCGTGAGATATTTTAAAAAACGTACGAAATATATTTATTGATTTGCTACTTTAAATGTCTGCATCTTCTCGTAACATTTATTTTCTTTATTTTCAATTGTTCATTATCTGCATACTTATATATTTCCTTTTTTATCTTCTTAACAAAATATTTGATTTCTCTGAAATTCAAATATTACATTTTTTACTTCTTGCACGTAATCACGTAAATTCAAAAAATTAAATTAATATTAATTTAACTTCTTTCAATAAAATTTATATATCTCCCTTTTACTTCTTTCAATTAAATTAAATTATACAGATAGGAAAGATCCATTAGAAAATCAATATGTGAGATTCTCACATCTAAAAAGATGTCAGATGAAGTGCCAGGCACAAATGGTTATTTCGTGCCGTCACTCGCGGGATACCACTGGCTTCTCAGGCGTGAAATTGGGCGGTGTAAACGCAGAAATTTGGCCGATGTTCGGGTACCCAGAGAACCACAAATTTCACGGATCGTCGAACTCGCTGGATAAATATCCGGGATAGAATTCGAATGCCGTGTGAGAGATTATTCTGCCTGCGTGTCACGCAAGGTCGCCATCATTGTCACGTATATGTATAAGAATTCAAGGAGTCAGTGTGAGAATCCTGTTGATTCCTTGGGGAATGTTTCAAAGGGCCCGACGGTGGTTTTCACGATGTTCCGTTTAATAATCGTTACGCACCTCCCATCGCGTGATGCATATGGAAGAATACGACTCCTTCCACGTTAGATAGGATCGATACACGTGTCGTGAATGTGCAGGATTTTTTTATGTCATCGCCAAGCTTTTAGTTCGTGTTTAAAAGAGATAAATGATTTGTTAATACCTAAAAAATATACATTGATGCGTAATTTAATTTCTTATCAATTTCAAATTTAACGTATACGATTCACAAAGATAAAATACTAAAATAAACAAACATTTCCAGATTTTTTTTATTTTAGTATTTTATCTTTGTGAATCGTATACGTTAAATTTTATATGATTTAAACTATGAATAATTAAGATGTAAAGCTCAAGAGAAATATTATATTTTTTTGCATAGCAAACGAACAAATAAATCTTAATTATGTTTTGAATAACAGTTATCTTAATAAATGTTTTTAATATAATAATTGTTTTAATTTCAAGAAAATTCACCAATGAATCTTTTAAATTTATTTATGTCAACTTTGATCCTTTGCGCAAAAAGTAAGATAGCGCAAGAATGAGAATCACTGACGGACGGTATCTTCGGTGTAGGACTTAGACGAAACATTATCTGCGCGGTCCGATCTTTCAATCTTGATCTTCCAAGGAAATCCACTTAAGCCTGTGACTTTCACTGGAGGATTCTCGTATTCTTTGCGGGGATCGTCGTACGACATGTGATGTTTCCCGTTAAATTTTATATCAGTCGAAGCTAAAACAACTTGGAAACGTTTATCAAACTCGCCCCGAAATGCCACACTACTCGTTGACGTCAGTCGTATAGATAACGAGCGAGATTTGATCAAATCTCTCGTACATCGCGTGGGCGTGCCTACTCTTCATTGCGGGGTCATTTTCGCCGGTATCGCGCAGCTCGATCGTGCGATTCGTAGATCCTTCATCGTAAAGGTCGCCGAGATAAGACACGACACCGAGAACTTCACCTCTTCTGTTTTCAGACCGCGCTTCTCCCCGTATTGACAGTCGTCTCGACTTGATCCTTACCATGCGCGTGTTTCCGCATGGCTGAGAGAGCGAAAAGATAGATAAGCCAAGCTGATAAACGATATATTAATTGATCGATCAAATGGGCACCGTAAGGAATTTGTAGTCTCTGATTTGTAAATTTTCTTAAATTAACACAGTCTCGCCGAGACTCGGCGCTGTGAAACTTGTACGCTTGATTGAACTTCGCTTTTTTTCTTCGTATCAACAGGCAATGGCTCGTGACGGCCTTGTTCTCCGCAATGGAAATCGGAGAGTGTCTAAATGCGCTTGCAGTCTACTGGCTAAATTTAATCGGAAATGATTCCACGTAACTTTCGCTTATACTCACTTTTAACTCGCACGACATTTGTTTGCATTTTTATTTCGTACAGATTCTTGCTCACGAATTTTATGTTACGATTATAGATGCGAGAGTTACATTGGAACATTTTACGTGCACAATTAAATGTGTGATATAATCCAACTTGTAGTGATAAAATGAGATTGTTATCGTTCGATATATTCTAATCTTATCATTCGATTATTTATTACGAAGTTTTAAACGTTATCATTTCATCGGTCTCTCTTTAACAGTTCTTTACATCGTGCAAAAAGAGATTTAATCGATACAAAGATACACCTATCTTTTCTTCGTATAAAAAGAGAGAATTATACATTTCTATTTCTGCTGATGAATGATTAGCGCATAACTGTTCTCTTTGCTTGTAACACAATTATTAATGCCACGATTTTCTCACAGCTAGATTTTGTAACTTAATTATTAGTATCGTTATATTGTCATCGCACAGTTGTTTTACCCTAAACGTAATATCTGCGCAACGACACCGTATAACGATACTGTGTTGTTAAGAGTTACAGAATAGAGGCTCTGGACTCCTCGGATTACATAAAAATCACTAAAATAGAATCGTCGATTACTCTTAAGGCCAGGAATCAGCTTTTCTCGCGTGAACAGAGACCGGGCCGAAGTAGTAGAGGCGCATCCTGCGTCAGAGCGACGTCAATGCTTCGCAGCCTCGGTCGACGAACCCAAGGCGCATCTGACGTTATTTTCAACGAGCGCCTATAAACCGCGGCACTTACTCGCACGAGCGAGTTGCAGCGCGGAACGGCCTTAATCACCAACGGAAAGAAATCGGCAGCGATGAAGGATGCGCGTGGAATCCCTCAATTCGAGCTAATCGATGATTTCCCGTGCGTGCCGCATCATCTTTTAACTAGCCTTTTAACTAGGCTTGTCATAGTGTCCGGAATTGATCCGAACTATCCAAGATCTCATTTTAAGAAGTCGATACTCGCTTTTCTACACTGTGAGATAAATTAATCATGTGATTCATCTGCTTTATACGTCACGAATTATTAAATCTCCGGAACTGATGAACCAAAATATGTAACACAGTTACTATTGCTGAGATTAATTTAAAAAATAGTAATTAATTTTAAGGAACCAAAACTAAGCATATTTTATTAAGAATAATTATCCAAATTTTTTAGATATTACATAAAGAACAATTTAATTAACATTCTTGACAAAGATTTATAATAATCTTTTGTCGAAAATGTCGAATAATTCAGTTTTCTTTGCCCTTCTTCTTGTTGCCCTTACAAGTTTGGATAGACCGACTGTCAGCTCTGGAAAGTTAATTTAATTTTTAATAACTAACCTATCAACTAGATAACTTCTTTCTTAAACACAATTATAAAATATATAGATGTCAAAATGTATGCATAATACCACAAATATAATTTTCAACTATAGTATATATATTAGAATAACTTGTGCTATCATCCTCAGCATCATGAGACCTTGGATTAATGAAATAACTTTTGTTTTCTTTATTATTAAACCACGCGAAATCCCATTGTAGCAGAAACTCGATCACCGTCGTTGTGGGTGTTCAAGATATCGCCTGGCCGCATCAGAGAAGCCGCTCTCTCGCCGAAAGTCGACGGTGCTTTTTTATGACCATGTCGCGTTGAGAAGCGGTAGATATCGTTTTACGTGCGATAAAAGGCGGTTCATCTATCGGGAGCAACGCGGCATCGATTAGGAGTCAAATTTAGCAAAGGTAATGGGATCCATGAAAATGACCTCTATACGTACGTTTGACGCCGATGAAAGCCACGAATATAAAGCCTGAGATACAATTGTAAAGTAATAGGAACAAGGAATAACAGATTTCAATCTTTCAGGAACCGTGTATTCTGGTGTATAGATACATGATTTATGATAGATTGAAATTTTTCTTTTCCTATTTCTATTGTCTACGTTTTTTAATCATGTCTCAAGCTTTAATCCATGGGAATAATCAGTTTATCAGAAACCGCGTATTCTGATATACATAGAAAAACATTTTTGATAAATTGAATATTCCTATTGCTTGTGCTTTTCAATTGTGCATTAAATTTAAAAGAGACACAATTAAAAAAATGCAGATAATGAAGGACAGAAAATAAAAGATTTCCTATCAGAAACCATATATTCTAGTATACTTTTGCTTCAATTGTGTCTTAAGCTTTAGATATATTTCTTTTCTTTCTAAGTTTTAGATATATAATATGAAAGAACCGATCTGTTACTATTAAAAAATCGGCAAGAATCATAAATTTTATGCATCACAATCTAATATTCATATCGTAAAGATTCACCGAGAGAAGCAAAATTGATTGACAACCTAAAAAGTATTGACTGTTCTATTTTTATAATATGTAATTTTAACCACGATAAGAAAGAAAATTGCGAATAAAACTATATAAAACTATATTTGAGTAAAAAAAAAAGTTTTACAAATATGCAAAAATACATCAGTGAAAAGATATCGGAGAACGTACAAAAAAGAACATCTCAATAAATAATGCACCCGGTTGCTCCGATTATACATGACGTTAATATCATTGAGATTAACCGATCTCGGTGACAGAGACAAACGCATTTTGATCGACGCGAGCCACCGGTCTATGCGATACGATCTTTACGGACGTTTTACGGAGCCGTGGCGTATTACGGCTCAATTTACATGGCGTATATGCGGTAACGGGAGTGCGCGGTACTCAATGGCGAGAGAAACGATGTATTCTTTACGGTCGCTTCACGGGCGGCGGCGACCATCTCGCGTCCGCGTTGCCGCGATGCAACTGCAATCGCGCTTGTCGCGGCTGCAATCGTGGCGAACAATGCCTCGGGAAAATCGACGCACACGCACACGTACGTGCGTGTCGGACACGTAGAGACATGGAATACTTCCGACGTTTGCCCGCACAGTTGGAAATACGTAAAGTTTAAGGGTCGTCGTTTTACGATGCATCCGCGTGCAGGCGTGGGTGCAACTGCGACGTTCGCCATTATGCACGGACGTCGGGAAAAGCTTTGACGAGTCCGATCGATTGTCATTTGGAATGGCTGCGCGTAAATGTGATGGATTATGTAAGAGAGGGAGAAAGAGGCAAAATAATTAATATTTTTACAAATAAAAATGAAAAAAGACCGAAGTTACTATCACATTTTGCAACAGAAATTGCAGGTGGACCACAATACAAAGACGAGATAGAATGAATGGTTTTACTGATTCGCCCTTTTTTCATTTCATTCTTTTTGTGCTGCGAAATGTTACCTAGCACAAGCCACGATGAAAAGTTTGTATAATTTACCGTAAAATAAATCCGCGCAGGAAACGGTTTATTGTAAAAACGAACTTTGATTTCAAACAATTGCAAGCCAGAAGTTACGTTATGAAATAAAGGTTACATATAAACTCAAAGACTGCGTATTTTATCTTAATAATACTGATATTTTTTTTCTCGAGCAAATTAATAAGAATAATGAATCCTTATTTTTTTGTTAATTTTAAATTTGTAAATCTTTGACAACTCAGACTGTGAATTGGAACTTATGATACGAAACTTAAGCGTAGATACTTTGAAGAAAGATTCTATAACATTAAAAAATTATTTACCCATAATACACGCACATTTGAATGATTATATGAAAAAAATATAGATATCTTATATAAAATTTTTTCCAAATATCTCTTCTGCAAAATTCTTCCGAATATTTTATTATTTTATAATATTTCATAATAAGACAATTATTTCTTCCTAAGTAATCCATTCAACAATTTGTTTAATTATTTCTATTAAAATTTATCAAAAGAAATTATTACATATTCACTGTGCTTTAAATATTTGTCTTCAAAGAACAATTCTACCAATTTTTAATTAAGAATCTAAAATTGAAGGCTAACAAAATCTCAGTAATATTGCAATTAAATATATTTCACGCTAGGAGTTAAATCTCGCTCTTCGTGCGAACTGTGAGCAGTATCCACTCTATTTTCGCTTATGTGATAACGATGAAAGTTTGTCGAGTAACTTCTCTTGGAGTTACCGGAGCATACGATGTATCAGACCAAAATTTGATGACAAAAGCTAAATGTGTAGGCAGCCTATCCGTAAGATCCCATTATATTGACGGTCGGCTTGCAACTGACCTATTGAAAATCAATGCTTCGGACCTTCGACAAAGCCGTGTCTTTTCCTATCGTAACACGGATGATCGCACTTCATTCCCCTGTAAACACCGAACCCTTGCTTCGGCAGTACGAGAGGATCCCGTTGCGAATAAAACACTTGAAAATAAATGACGGTCATGTGTCATCGCAGCTATTTATCTGGCGCTGATACAAAGGAATGGTTTCATTTAATTGAACTCAATTAGCTAGAGTTGCGATTGGGAAAAATCTATATCTCGTTATTTCATTCCGAATCACAAACTAAAATACGTTTTGCGCATTTCATTTATGAGTTATTTTTATCTTAACTTTTCATAAAAAAGCATGATTTAAAAAAATACAAGATAGCAATTAGACGATTTTAATTTATTGCTAAATATTATATTTAAAAGTTCAAAATTTGTAAAATATATATAAAGAAGGTACTTTTTCGGAATCGTTATGAGAGGCAGTACAAACAGGGTTAATATGTGTATTGAACAAAGCTGAGCTGGAGACGCGAGGAGACGTAAAAGAATTCATGCCCAAAGAAAAGGACAGCCTTGAAAGAATGCCGGAGTCGTCCAAAGTCGCATACCGCTTTACATTCCGTTCTGTAAAATATTACTGGCCAGTCGAAATTTACCTGAACGGGTGACTTCAATAGAACGACTCTTGTCGTTGGTTACCGCGAGAGTGCGAGAACCTTGACCTAAAAAATCGACCGAGACGCCTTCGGATAAAAGCCGTGAACTTATCGACCAGTCGCGACCCCTCGGTGATGCGTATCCACGTGCGCACGTGTGACCACGTTACGCAGTTGCGTACGAGTGCGAATTAGTGTGGAGTAACAATTGCCTACGACCGCCGAACTACATAATTCAGTGTCCTGCTTTGCATAAAAGATCACGGGTTAGCTTTGGAGCGCGTTGCCGATGTTGTGTATTGTCGACTTTCCCATGTTAGCCTCGTCGCCGTTTGTACGTGGGAATATTTACGTGGTATACAAGCCATACTCCTTGAAAATTAGTAGCAGGATTGTGAGAAAGACACAAATATATGTACCTATATATCAATCAAAAAAGAAATTTTTGTAATGAAATCAGTCTGAATCTTATCATTGTCAAGTAATTAGTTACTTGGCAATGATAATTAGTTTAGACTTTAATTTATTAACTTATCATTATCTAGTCTACAATTATATTTTAATACGTTTAAGGATTATTTTTAAATTGAAATGTATAACGCATATCTCTTTTATTAAAATGTATATTTTAATTTTGTGCTTTTAATCCAGACGACACAAAGTAAAAGTAACATAACATCAGTGTTATAATTTCGCACTCAAAAATATAAATACATAGTGTTACATTGTTGAGTGCAAAATTGCACGACATTAATATTAATGTCATGTTACTTTCAATTGATGTCGGCTGGGAAACTGTGTATGTATTGCTTGGATTTTATTTAATTCTCATTACTACGCAATTAATATCTGTGAATCTACAAATAAAGATTACGAGAATATTTCATCGAAAAATATTTTATCGGAAAGTCGTTTGCTCTAATTAAGATTTTTATATGCTTATATTTCCAGTTTATAACTAGCGTGCTCATTAGTTGAAATTTTGAAGGCTATCTCGAAAGCGGGTCGCATGCGTTTTCGCACAATGAATCCCTCGTAACTCTCGTTAAGGATGCTAAGCTCGCTGCGTAACGTTGGGCCGAACAGAGAACGCAGTTGTTCTCGTTCCCTGTACAGTCGGAATAAATGCTCCAGAATGAGGGCGAATCGACGAGAAAGAAGTATAACGTCGTCAAAGGAGACGACAATGCCGGCTGAATCAGCGTTTATCCGCGACTGAAAATCGATAGTCAGAAAAGCTGTACGACTATAAACCGATTGAATGGCTATTTGCGCCTCACGCTGTTAATTGAAAACTTGAGCACTGGCTTGATAACATGGTTTGCGTGAACGTCAGTGTAATCTTCCCTTTAAACCCACTCTTAATGGACTTGTTATTAGATAAAAGTGCAAAATCAATCGACTCGAATGAGATCATCATAGCCGAGGATAATCCGGTTCTTGTATCAATCTGAGATAATGACGTTTACTGATCCTTATTTACTCTACTGGTCACTTTCACAGCCTAAATGCGCTCGGTTCTATTTACAGAAATGCCACTTCGAGGATCGAAAAGCATGGCAAACACAATGGAGATCCACAGGGATAGATCGCAAATACAATCCTCCGTAAACGTAGCTGGCTATCCACTTCCTTTACAAACGATATAGATAGACTGAGAATAACGCAAAGGAATTTGCTCAAGAAATATTATCAATTATCTGCAAAAATCATTATTAACACTAAAACTACTAACGATTAAAATAATATAAATACCTATTTCTGTTATTTAAATTTACTATACACAAATCATGTTCCCTTACTTCATCTCAAAAATGACACAACTTAAAAAATATGATTTTCCAGTTATTTTTTATTATGAATGAGTTAAGTAAAAAATCAATCCATCAATTATCAAAAGTAAATTAACTCAATTCCACAGTTTGTCCGCCAAATATTTATGTCGGTCTTAAGGTTTTCGAAGAGATCGTAATACCTTCTACAAGATTTTCATGTGAATCGCGAGCAGGTCTATCGTGGGCCACGTCAGATTTTTTAATAAATTTTATTGTGAATGCCAAACCATTTCCATATCAAGTTCACATGAGGCACAAGACTCTCTTATAAGTCATGCCAGATTTTTTTTAAATGGTTATGACATGGTAAAATATTGGCAAAGTATCGTGACGCTAGCTGAGAACATTTCTATCAGAATATCTTTTTTTTGATTTGTGTACGACAACTTTAATTATGCATCGGTACGTATTAAGTACGACCAATTGAATTCGCTGTTAACAGTTCTACCCTGAGAGAAAACATTGGCTGAATATGGCATTTTTAATTGCTGCCAGTTACAGTGGCCAATTAAAAATGCTATGCCATATTTTACCATCTAATTTGCTGCAGCAGCCAATCTTTTCTTTCAGTGAGAAAAAAGTCCCTATAGAAATAATTTTTTACTTAATTAAGGCTAACTCAGCTGTTAGCGACTTTCTATTACCCTTTCGTACTCATTGTATTTTGAGAAGTTTGTCGATTATATATAGAGCTAGCCTTGATGGTCGCTCGTCGCCTTCACTGTTCGGCCCCAGGCGCCGGCAATAAAATAATCAGCTATGGGTACGAGAGATGGTACCCTGCGAATAGACGGGCAGCCTAAACAAACAGCCGTCTATTGCCACCACGGATCCTTCGCGGGTTCATGACGTCATCTGCGAGTAACCAGCAGCCGGGAACATTTTTTTCCTCTCGAATTGCCCGTATATTTTCCCAACAATGCATCAAATCCGGCCATTTGTAAACGTCGTTCGCTCTTCTGTTTAACGCGTGTCGGACTATTTCGGCTCGTTCGAAAGCTCTCCAACGTCCCGTAAATTCATTCTCTGCCGGAATAATTGATGTATCAGGAAGCGTTACGGTGCCTTCGCGTCCTCCTCGTGATGCTGCGAAGCTGAAGAAGCGACTTCGTTTTCACGAAGCCGAGATATTTAACGCGGTGACTCGACAATTTACGTTTATCAGCTATTTTAGCTTATCTAATTTGTTTTAAAGAAATTTCTCTATCTAATAACTATTTCTGCTTAATTATTTTTTATTTACACTGAAAAAAATATCTGCATTAATTGGAATTCTACTTAAAAATAGACATAATTTTATGGTTAAATCTATTATAATAATTCTAGTTATAAAATAATCAGAATGTTGATTTATATATCAGAATCTTCTGCGTGGCTCGTTCATTTTTAATCAAAAATTTTTCTCAATGCAATTCTTACTTTCATTTTATTTACAAAAATCTCGCTTTGTTCTCATTTGTCTTTATGATCACCAAAATATCATCGCGAAATTTATTTATGAAGAATTTTTCATCAGATATCTGATTTGTTTTCTATTTTTTTATTATTTTGTTTTATTTATATTTAACATTTCAACTGCGAGTAAAGCCTTGTATTCATAATGCTACACTGAGAAAAAAATGTACTAAATTTTAATAAATATCTGAATAGTTTAATTTAACATTTATTTAAATCAACATCACGGTAAATCAACATTTGCCAATTAAAAAAATAAATCACAAATTAATGTTCTTATACTAAATAAATTCACCTTTAATATCTTTACCTTTAATTTAAAAGTTTATCTTAAATATTCAGCTAGTACTATTCAAACAAATATATTTTAAAATTATTATTTTTCTTTCAATATATAGACATTGTTCCGAGATCTCGAATAGGAGAAAGAATTAACAAATTACATTTTTGAACAATCCAGTCAATGCGATTACAATTTGGTCAATTCTTTCTCCATCCAAGATCTCTATACAATTTCTATCATTATGGACACAATGCTTAACACGATATCCTGATACAAAGTATATTTGACTTGATTACTTTGACACTGTTGCAATATGACAAGTGTTGTAAAAGTCGACGCGCATTTTGACCGCTTTCGCCGTGCCATTATGCGATCCTCGAAGCATTTTGCTTCTGACTTACACGGACTTACTGCTCGCGGGATCAAGATGTTTGCGAACCCTCGAGATCGGTCGAGTGCCTGACTCCAGCACACGGAGTTCTTCCGCGAAACTCGCGCGATCCGCTCTCTCCTACTCGCGTAGGTACGCCTTGCCGCGTGGAATTTACACGTGCGAATTGAGATTGTTACACGCTGGCGCGGCCAAAGGACTAACCACATGCGACCGCGATACATATGCATGAGAGAAACACCGGCGAGAACTCCGCTCTGATGGATGAATAAATATTCGCGGGCAAACAAACTTCGGGTCACCGTGGGTGTACACGCGTGCGTGCGTGCATGCGTACGTGCGCTTATCATACGCGTAGTTTTCGTTGGAATTACTCGATGCACTCCTGCAAGTTCTCGCGGATCTCATCGATCAGGTGTGCTCCACATACACACGTCAATTTCGCTTGTCAATGGCATAGTAATCCCGTTTACAGAATTTATTTTAAACGAGAAGATTGATATATGTCGATATTTTGTTATAGTTCTGATAAAAATTAGTTAGTGTGTGCCTATTATATTAATATTTTAAATTTTCTTTTATTTATATTCAACTTATAACATTACACTATTGTTAAGAAATTAAAATTCTAATTCTAGATGAAATAAAATCATAAATTATAGGTATTTATTAGTCTAAATTTAAAAGCAATTTAAAAGCTCGAATTAATAAAAAGAATTATTACATATTTGTATTAATGAAAAGAAATGTTTTGATAAAAAATAATTCACATAAATATTAAAATAACTGTTATAGTTTCACTGCTTTCGATTATAATTTAATGTAATAATTCCTACATTATAAATGATACACATTATAAATAATTACTGTAGAATATATAAGATTGTTTATAAACTTATGTAAAGATGGAAGAGGAGAGAGAGGGAGTAATGATGTTATAATTTGTTTTCAAAAATTCAGTAAACATTAGTAGGTATGTCACGCAGGTAACTAGATTTTGTCTCTGCAGTGAGCAATGATGTCATATGCGATTCTGAGTGATGATCGTAGAAGACCAAATTCGCCAAAAACAAGTCGTATATCATGACTGAATTCCTTTTCTGGAAACGTGTATAATATTAGTTTAGGGAGAACGTTTAGTATGAATGTACGTCACGTTCATCGCGAGCATAAAAGTTTTGTGTAACGATGACACGAATGTTTCTGAAAGCAGAAACGAGATGAAAGCAAGAAGAGAAGCTGAAAGAAACATTAAAAGTAAATTGAAATAAGTGTATTAAAGCAAATTACTAGCATTTTTGTTATTTACGCTGCAATGTATTTTAATTTTAATGAACAATATTAGATTTTAATAATAATATCTACAAGTTTAATCACGTACACATTTTAATATTATTTATAAAATTGTAATTTGTTACTCAATTCTGTTATTTTTTTAAATATTTTTATTCCGTGTTACAATATTAAATGATGATTATGGATATTATTCTAAGATTATTAATAAATGTTTTTTGTTTCTTCGCTTAGCTTTGAAGCCAATCCGTTGATTAGCAAACTGACGATGTCTTAAGCCGGTCCATTGACTAAGTCGCGCAGTCATAAAATAAAATCTCGC
The DNA here is from genome assembly GCF_024713525.1 of Acromyrmex echinatior. Lineage (NCBI taxonomy): Eukaryota > Metazoa > Arthropoda > Insecta > Hymenoptera > Formicidae > Acromyrmex > Acromyrmex echinatior. Next base: position 7,470,135 of record NC_141855.1, on the reverse strand, counting down.
GAAATACGAGGAGTCTCTCGAGAAAAGTGATTTTACGGGTAGTTGCTGGGGTGTGATTACATAGTATTAAATTTACTTTGAGGGTGAAGAAACACGTACACATAGGCAGTCGCTCGCTGCCGGTCGGCACGTTTTAGTGAAAAATATTTGTTCTTCGCGCCTTAGCACGATATTCAAATGGATACAAAAATGATTTTATAAGTCTCCGTTTAATGGATTTTCTTTGGCGCAAGTTGAAAGTAATTTTCAGTCTGGTGCGAAACAAGGATAACGTTTATAACGAACGTAAGGTTGGAAAGCTTCGGTCGATAAAACGCATTTTTGCTAATAAAAATTGCATCTCTACATTCCCATTTAGAATCATGAAATTTAAGAGAATTGCATCCCAATTTTTACAACTGTAAAAAAACATGCCAAGTGTATATTAAATCGCTGTTTATTTAAATACATTGTGACTGTAAATGAAATACAGTAAATGAATAATAAATTTATATATTACATGGTGAATTTTAAATTGCACTTTAGGAAGAAATTGAATGAAATATAATTATATTTTATTTACATTAATTTACTTTTAATTATAATACATATGAATGCAACGCTAAATTATTAACACAACAAACTGTATATTTTTTTACTGTATCTCGATAAAAATTCGCGATAAAAATTATTTCAAAACGGAATCTGTATACATAAAATTAATGAAAAGATAAAAATATTGTGTAGCCATTTATTTTATTTTTAATTATCTATAGATAACGACGCATAATTTATCGATGACCTGATCTTTTCATTAAGAAGAGAAAGATTTAATCGCAACGTGCGGTTTTCATTAGCGTTTTTTATATGCGCATGTATATTTTAGCATTATATACATGCGCATATAAATATCACTATCAGCATCGCGCGACACATGTTATCAATGTTTCTAATGAACGTCTGTAAGAAAGTAGCGCAGCGCAATGCAAAATCCAGCATCCGCTAGCGCCGGCAACCACCAAGTAGCTAAAGTAAATCAATAAAGTTTATTGACTTTGCCTGCGGGAGCGATACTCGGGGCCGCTCAATACACGATATTAGCATAATTCGATCATAGATTTCGCTCGCGTGTTTCGTGATGTCGGTGAATTTAACGCGCGATGCGCACCGATGCAGGACTCGTTACGGGCACACGCAACGGTATTTGCGTCACGCGTAATTTTCTAATGGACAGGATTACGTCTCAAGCGTATCGCCGGCTCGGGTATGGGAAAACTCATGTGCAAACTGATATGGCGTATCTATATGGATCATTGCCACGGATGTGCGTTTGCACGCACATGGATAACTCGATCCACCTGTCTCGTGGCGCCGGCTAGCATTACGTTGTTGATATTACGTTAAGTCGGCAAATGATTACGAAATTTTTGCAAATATCATGCTTTAAATGCAGAAAATGTTAAAGTTCCATATTTGGTTAGAAATAGTTCAATAGTTATCAGTTAGAAATTTCCATCTTCAATTTATTGCACGTAACTTAATCAGATATTAGTGGAAAGAACGTTTTACTGAAGTATCTAAAAATTTAGCTAAATACAGAACGAAAAATAAGTTTGTTAATAAGATGTCAAAATAATTTGTATAGAACGCTTGCTTATATATAATATTTTTATACATATAATCGTTGATGAAAATACTGCAAAAAGTTTAATATTCTAATAACCAATTTAAGCATTTTATATATTTATTTTGAACAGGGTTGCCACAGACTTGGATAAACGGGAAAACCAGGAAAAATCAGGGGAAAATGTAAAAAAGTCTGGAATTCCGAAATTTGCTCACAATTTTCTTAAATGGTTTCTATTCCAAATAATTGTTATAATTTTTTAAATATTATATCTGATATTTATAATCAAATACGTTCAAAACTTACGCACTTTATATAATTTTAATAAAATAATTAAAATTTATATTTTATTCAGTATTTTTATTTGATCCCTCTTTTTCGTCATAATTGCATCCTTTCTAAAACTAATTTATTTTTTGCTGGCTTGAATTTACATTCAAAATTTTGCTATACTACTAAACTTTTTTTTACGTTATTTTTAATAATATAGACTAATTTTCCTACATTCCTTGAGGATTCTCTAAATGTTAAAATTTACATATTTTATATTAGTCATGGAAAACTTTCCATTTTTATCTGGAAAACCTGGAAGTCAGGGAATTTAAAAATTCATTTTTATGTCAACCCTGAAGGTTCAAACAAAATTATTTTCAGATCTGCTAGTCAATTTTATTAAACATTTTAATATTTTAATATTTTTAACAAAATTGTTCTTTCCGATGTATATTTGAAATCCCGTTGTTGCTAAAGATGTCCAATAAAGTTCAGTGTTCTTTTTTATTATTAATCTCATTAAGTTAGTAAGTTAATTTTTTCAAGTTTAATTATTAAACTTGTTATTTGTTACATATATTATATTATTAATAATTGTTGTTATCACAACATTTTAAACTGAAATTATACATTTTACAAAAAATACAAATATCACAAACATGAAGAATCTCAGCAAAAGTTTACGTTATACTCTTGGCATTCTTACGCGAGCCATACGGTAAGTGTTAACGAATTAATTCCGACGGTCGTAAAAAAGTCGTAGCCCGAGAATGACTCATTGTTGTTGAGTTCAAAGTGTTGTATAAACAGTAAGCGGATTATACACCGGTATACAACGTCAGCAACAGTGTTCGAACACACTTTCAGTCACGTCCGTCTCGGCGGTCAGTTTTCGGAGCAAGTCGAATTTAGTTGAATATATAACTTGTGACGTGGTTAAAATTATAAAAAACTTTCGTAAACATTATTGATAGACAATTTTTAATTTTTAATTTTACTATCATTAAATATGAAATTTGTAAATCAGAAAAAAAAAGATTGGATAGGTATTGAACATTTTTTTTAATTTTAATTTTCTCCGTCATCAGTGCTTTAACACATAAGAATGGCGTATTACTGTATGAGGAATAAGAGCAACGAACTCTATGGACCTCTTGCTGCAATTACTTTTACTGTAAGCTTGCTGTGACTTTTTATACGTGTTATGCAATAAAAAATTAACAAGCGATAGCAAACGAATTCCGCGATATCTGAGAGTGGCATTGGTACAAAGCGCAACTCATGCACGACTTTACAATCCGTTGAAACGATCCATCGTTAAATTATTATCGTCAGATGATGTGGTGTCCGCTATTGCGATCACCTGAGAGCATTCGTCAATAACTGTAAACTTCTTTGCGCGGATTCTCGAGACCGTGAGATAAGCGATTTTTTATTATCCAATCCCATCCGCGAAGACGCTTTCTTTCCAACGACGCTATGCGAAATTATGGCACATTAAGCCATTACAGGCCTAAATGGACTGGAAAGAGGAAAATATGAAAAAGACTATTTATAGAAATCACAAACAGCAAGAAATAATGAGAAGGGAAGAAAAAAAGGGGAAGCGAGTCGATATTTTAATGCAATGGGCTGGACGTTTATTGAACCGTGCCAGGTAATATTGTTCCCTGTATCGCCTTTTTCAATGAATTCGCATTTGTTAGAAATTCCCTTACATGTAGTAAAACACCTGCATGCGTGACTCCTACGTGAATATCCTACAAATTACTTGCATCGTGCTCTTTAAAGGTGACTGGTAAACATATAAGGAGGGACAGTAAAAGTAGCGACACTCTGCATAGCCGCAAGATGCAATATTTTTTCCTGTTCTCTTCAAGCTTTATTATACAAACCGGCAGATTTGTTCAATTTTAGTTTGTATTTTTCAATGCGATACATATAACACGTTTTGCTAATAATTATTAATTTCTTTCTAAGAAAACATTTCGTTATTTGATACAACAATGTAGCGTAACTTCTATGTAGCACACATATCGTTAAAGAAGCCTTAAACTAAAGTATAACGTTTATAAGGATCCTTTAAGGTTATCTTGTACTTTAATTTAAGATTTCTTTAACGGTCTATGTGCGCTACATGGAAATTGCGCTACATTGTTGTATCTAATAACACGAAAAGTTTTCTTAGAAAATTAATAATTATTAACAAAAATGTATCATATATATCGCATTGAAAAATATAAACTTATCGTAAGATTGAGAAAATTCATTGTGTGTGCTTTACCTTTAAAAGATCCTTAAATCTTATCCTAAGAGAGCGTCTTCATAAAAAGGTCAATACAGAAAATGGGAGAAACATGATAAGATTTTTAATCAGTAAAGATTTCTCTTTCTTGAATAATCCGGATATATCTTTGATAAATATTATTTCAACTTACAAAATATTCAGAAAAATATTCACAAAATAATCTTTTGAAATGATATCGGTAGTGTTTGAAATTTCTGTAATTTTCCTTTGTTTAAGAAAAGACATAAAAAATTATGTAAGATTTTACTAGCGATGAGAACATGCGACGTAAATGAGATGCTGCGCAATCGTTTTTCCAGATATGTGACATTGCTCGTTTCTCCAGTGTGACCACGTGGGTGGTGAGTGAACGGCGCACAATATCCTGCATGAATGAATGCGCCGTTACGGGCTTAAGCAACTTACGCCTTAACGTTGAGGAAATCGGGGGAGGTTCTTTGCAATCTTCCGAGAAAGATTACGTCGGTCTGCCAGCCAGATAAAATCATTCGAGAACGAAAGGGATCGCGCACCATCGTTTATCTCGACCCGTCGACGCAATTGAACGTGCCTGAAAATGGTTCAGTCACATTTCTTCATCTTTTTCTTTTTCTCGCTCTCTGTCTTTCGTTCTCTAATAATAAGTCTAGAAGAAAATAAAAGTGGCGAACAATTTCGTGATGACTGGAAAATGAACCGTGCGAACATCTACCGAGCAGTAATAGAACGTAATTGAAAAAGAGAAGGTCTCTTTTCCTCGTCCAGTATGATGTACAACGGACGCGTCCAATGATTACCCATGACGAGAATGCATCCTCGTCGGGCTGCAAAAAGTTGCGTAATTCGGTGCAATCCCGACAATAAGCACCGTCGTGCACACGTGTGCAAATGGCTCTTGCTTGGAACGAGCCCATTTGGGATCGTTTATTCCGATGTTCCGTACACACAACGCGCGAATACACGTTCCTTCACCAGGTCAGAACGGTGTGTAATTCACATCTCGCGGCGCACGCCAGCGTACCTTTTCTTTTTCACATCTCGAATGAGATGCAATCATATCATCGAAAGTGGGCTGCTAAGGATTGTGAGTCCGTCAATTGCATGGACGGATACACATCCATGATTCCTCTTACGATTTCTCACAATCTCACACTCCAACAATAAGGTTCGATTTTTTTATTTTCTGGTTAGCTTATGATTAGACTTTACCTGATAATAATAAAAATTGTATTTTTCTCACTGTGATTAGTCACTGATGGTTTTGTAGTGAGTAACTTTTAAAATTATCACAAAATTATCAGTCTGGCATTTATCTCATAGCTAGAAAAATATAATATTTATATTGACATCAAGTTAAATGAGGTTAGTCTAAATAAGTTAATCAGAGAATAAGAAACCACGTTTAAGTCATCGTTATTTCTGGTATGTGTATTGATACGTTCTAATATAAGTATTACTATATATATATATTTACATGCAAACGTTACGGAATTTTTTCATCAGCAGTTCAGCAATAATTTTCTCTGTCGCTCTCTTTTTTTAATTGAGAAAATGATTGAAGACTTAATCTGATGAGACGTAATCCGTTGAGGATTACGTTGAGGAGTGAAAAATATTATGATCGCGGACTGAAACATTTTTACGAATATTTTCGCGACTAAGCCGCTTTTATTTTCCAGCATTTGCGTTGTCGAGTTATGCTGAGCCCCGGTTCTATGCGCGGATACTTCCGCCGCTGCACAATCGAGAGATCTCGCACCGATTGCTGGCGCATTACGGTCAACCACCAACCGCCCGCGCGCAAGAGCTTTTCTTCTTTTCGCGTATTGCGTTTTCCCACGAACGTTCTCGACTCATGGAATCATTATGCATAATCCAGAGGGCCGCACCTTTCATGCAATGGTGCAATCCTCGTTAAAAAGCGTGCGCCGCCTTCTTAATGGCTTTGCAATGTGCGCTCGCGGGAGAGAGCACAGATTTTTCGATTTGCGAGTTTCGATTTGGAGAAAATCACACGAGAAAATATCACATTATTTACCCGTATATACATATACTTGGAAGATATAATTTTAATTCTACTTTTATTTTTAATTACTAATGATTTAATTAAAATCCCTCGTAGAGGCATGTTATTAATATTTTATTGACATCTCGTTGACATGTTTATGATAATGAAATGATTTTTAATTATAATTTATGATAGAAATTCGACGCATAATAATTAATTATTTCATGATCATATCACGTACGCTCTAGAAATTTTACACGCAATATTATTTGCCTTCATAACTCAACTAACGTGTCCATTCTTTTTTTTGTACAGGTTCGTATTCTCGAGAATATATTTTATACATACACGTGAGACATTTGCAGTTTGAACACAAGTATACGCGCAAATTATTATTTTTCATATTTGAATCATTATGTTCTATTTTATTAGCAAGGTATCGTCTATTTGACAATAATTAATTGATCGTTCTTAACGAATCTGACGTTTTATCATCGTAAAAAAAAGTGATGTGATTTGTCATAGCCACATAATGTCATATTAACCAATGTCGAAAATACGTCATTATTTTCGTATTATTAACGGCATAAATGAATGACGTTATTAATTGACGTCACTAATAATACCAATATGTCGTCGTTTAATCATTTATCTGACGTCAACAAGTATGACGTAAATACGTTATAAATAAATGACGTCATTAATTAGAAAAAGATAACGTCATTCTTACATCTTAAATAGATCACAAGACGTCAATAATTCAAAATGACTAATTATCGACGTCAAAATGACTACAGTTTTGCTACACCTGAGTACAATGTAGTATAAAAATTTATTATCCGGTCACACTCTTCACGTTTATTATCACAATTTTATATGAAATTCAAATATAAAAATTATTTTCGTAAATATATCTATTATTTTACTCTGTCCGATTAATTATCTCCATTTAATATACCTTTAAACATACCACCGTTTAGTAACTTGTTTGTCAAATATAAATATCGAGTATGGGGGTATAAGTGCAACAGAGTGCGTCGTATAAGCGTGAAGAAAATGGTTGGACAAAAGAGTTGATCGTTGACGCTAATTAGTGCCTCACGATAATCGTTTGTTGCGTCGTGTGCGGGCGGCCAACACGGTACATTTCCGTGTGCATTTGCGATGGATTTTGTTGCGCTTTCCGTTGTAACGAAACAACGTGTGCGAGTCGCTTGTTCGCTTACTCACAACGAATACGATAGGGAAACCTCGTCCGGACGACAAAGCGCGCGGTGACGCGTAACGCGGCTGCAATCGGGTGCAACCATGAATGCAACCACGTCGATGTACGTGTCACGATCGAGCCGCGATCGAAAGGCAAGCTTAACGATTGCTGGCGTCTCTGCACGTTGAAAGGGGCGCGATATCGTAACGAGGATACGTCGCGTTTGCTAAGTGAGACGTGAGAAGTGGAGTAACTATTGTTATGCATGGGCACGTGAAGTATTTCTTACGAATTTAATTTCAAACTACGTAAAAATTTCCGAGAAATAGCCTTGGATCTTTGAAGAATAAAATCTTCTTGTTCCTTGTGCAATCTCGTACCTGATCCTTCATAAAACTTACAGATAAAAACTTTAATTAAGATTTTTTTATAGTTAAGTCGAAGATACTGAGAGGAAAGTGTTTGATATTTATGACTATATATATATAAGATTGTGTTAGAGGAGCTCCATTTTTTTTTAATTACTAATTAAATAAATTATGAGGCTTAAGAATATGAATTTGTTATTTATTACTATTATAATGTTAATAATAATTATTATATTTATAGTTCTATATAAAAAAATATATAATTGTCCTCGAAAATAACTATAAAATTCTAATCATTTTAATTATTATTACAATTATTTTGCTCTCTTTGCGATTGTACACACGCAAACATCAAACACTTTTCTCTCATTGTATATTATAATTTAAAAAAATATAAGTACTCTATTATTTATTGTTTAAATTGAATAATGTATAGATAAAACTGTTTGTTGCGCATGAAATTTGAAAAGATTTCAGATGTATTTTCATCCGATTCAATAGCGATCAATTAATTCATAGTACGCTTATTCTCGTATTATAATGCTTGTATAATGCTTGGGTAGATACATGAAACATTATGTAATTAAACCGTGTATAACTGTATACGTTCACATTAAATATACAAAGTGTAGTTGCGTGAAATTAATCAATTCCCGGCAGCATTGCGGTAAATCTGCATCGCAGATTAAGATTCAATTAATTTCCGTCGTGCTCTTATTTATGCTCATTAATTTGTCTCGTGTGTGCACCTTGCAAAGGTTGCTGACACGTAGTAATCGAATAAGGAACTCGCTCGACAACCATTAAACATTATCTCAGCATCGATCGCAGATACTTGAAAATCAAGCGCTCTCCAATCAAGTTGAAATATTTTTTTAAACAACATGGCTGTTAAAATGTACCTCAATAATATAAATACTTGGGAACAAGAATGTCCAATATTATTCTACAACGCATATAACGAGGAACATATGGCCTGCTCAGCATTTATCTTTCTGTAATACTTTCAAAACATTCATCGATTTGCTTGTTCTTGCTCCAAGTTATAGCATGGAAACATTGGTACGTAATTTCAACTAGAATACGTGCCTTTGTTTTATCGCTGACCCCTTGGGGTTTAGTGGTTAAATCGCAGAATATAAATTTCCGAGTTCTAGCATAACTTCATCTCGGAGAGAGAATTTATAAAAAAAACCTCTGAGAATTTCCTGAGAGAACAAGACCAGCATTGTTTGGCTGGCGCGAAGTGGGCTGCGTCGTATCGCTTTCCTCTAGAAATTCGTAGGTGGTGAATGACGCGCCCGCGCCAGCCGACATCAATTTTTAACGATGCCCCGGACGATCGTGAATATCGTCAGAGTATCAATTTTCACGTGGGCATTAATTCCGATACGCAAATCTCTCGCGAGATCGCCCTCCCTTTCCATTCGTATACGCGAGCAGCTGCGCGACTTTCTCGTGGTTGCGATCGTGTCTGCGATCCCGCGACTCTCGGCGCCGTTCAGTCTGCGCGATCCGGGAAAGGCGATGGATCGACTTCTTTCTGTCTGTGAGATGAATTGAAGCAAGGACATCACAGAATTCTTCACAATTTTATCATCTTACAATAACGTTATATTGTTTGATACTTATTTAGTTTTTTGCTAAATTTTTAATCACTTAATTCAAAACTTTATCTTAAAATTTAAGTATAAATTCAAATTTTGAATAAGTTTTAATAAAAACGGAAAGAAATCTGTACAGTTATCTGATAATTAAATAGCATAAGATTTTTTTTAGAATTAGCCTAACACAATTAACGCAATTATATCGAGATTCTTAAAAAAAAATCTAGTCTGTTTTTGACAGACTATAAGAAATTAATTTTTTTTTCTTAAATCAATTAAAAATATTGTATTAAATTAAATAAATTAAACTATTAAATTCAACCATAATTAAATTTTTTAATATATGCAAAAGTACTATATTTTTAATAATTTTTTTGTAATTTTTTTCTACTTTCTATTTCCGTTAAAATGATAATCTTTTATTCGAGTTAAATTTTAATTTAAGACATTGAAAATTCAACAAGTTCGTTTGATTTCAATGCTCATGTGAAGTAGTTAAGCAACTTATGACGAAATTCTCTCTGCGAAGAATTAGAGAGGAAAAATAATGTGTCGGTCGAGGAACCCAGCGATTTCCGCCTCGTAGATCGTCCGTGCACAACGCGTGGGTGTTTGTCGCGAGATGTCGCGATTATAAGCAGCTGCCGAAGCTTTCTCCATTGTCCTGAATAATTATTCGTGGTGACGCTTGCCGGTCGCGTACGCTCTGGAGAGTTCATCGTGCGATCTTACTTGACGACGTTAGCAAATTTCTGTTTTAAGAACGATCTTTTACGAGACGATTTTTTAATATTTACAATTCTTCCTTCAATTTTAAAATGCAAAATCGTTACTCATATTCTTAATATAAATCGCTATTCATATTTTTTATATAAATTTAATATTATTAAAAGTAAAAATGTAAGAATATATTATATATATATATATATATATATATATATATATACACACACACACATATGCATATATACACATACACACAAAATATAAGGAATATTTATTGCGACAGTAAAACTGTTGTACCGCTTGAAATTTGAGGCAAAATTTTATTTATTTATTATATTTTTTATGTACATATAATGTACATTACAATCGTTAGAAATGATTAATTGATAATGCAAAAGGATAAAAATATCAATACCAATATTATTATATACTTTTTATTAAATCATCGTTTATTATACTTTTTGACACGTTATTGAATTTTATCATTCATTTCATTTGATAATAGCATCACTATTTTCATTTTTTCATTTCTACATTTGTAATAATGTTGTGTATTTCTTATCTGGGATTATTTAATATTTTTAGTTTATTAAAAACGCGATAACATTTATGTTATTTTACATTTCTGGTTTGCAATTCGTCTTTTCACATCGATAGACCTCAAGATTGAATGTAAGCAACTTCCTGATTCATCGTTCATCTACGTAACGGAATCCAGGAAGTGCATTCAGCGAGGAATGCAGAAAGGGGAGATTTGCGTGCTCCAGTTCCAGAGTTCCAGAATGGCTGTTCTGGCGGAAGTGCAAGACGTAAGAGCTTCGCAAGACTCGACACCGAGGCGCGCGACGAGCTTTGAATCGTAACTAACGATTCTGGGAATTACTTTCTCGGCGACGGTTATGTACCACCGTGAGGGATTTAGACTGTAAAATCCGACGAGCGTTTCCGGGCTGTTCATCGCCATTATCGGATGCGCGCCAATTTGATGAATTCTTCCCGCGATCACTTAATTCACAACCATTATTATAACGGCGTTGCCCATCCAGCGTCACGAGGTATATAGACGAATCCATCGATAATTACATTAAATCGCCCAGTTGTTCGTTAACGATGGAAATCTGTGCGCAAATTTACCGAGAACAAATTTTGTAAATTATAATGGGAGATAATCAATTTTAATTCAAAATAAGCTACGAAGCCGCAATTTAAATTTAGCAATAATAATATTAGCCATCATTAATTAACATTATATCGATCAACATTGAATATTAACTGTTTATTGTTAATGTTTATTTTAATATTAATAATTTTATATTAATATTTAATACATCGAATATCAGAAAAGTACAAAGTAAATTACATTCAATTATATTACACAGATACAACGTTTACTTTTTCTTTGAGTGAAGATTAAACATTAAGATAAGAGTCGAAACGTTAAGATAGAGTTAGTCGTGTTTTCCTCGATACTTTATGAATTCTTTTTTGAGGTCGCGGCATTGTTTTTTATTCATAAATTCATGATGTAACCGGCTGGACCACCCCCGAAGATCTTTCGGAGCCGCGCGAGTGGATTATCCTGGAGTCGAGTCACGAAAGCCGTGTAGGTCTGCGATATACGCGATGAGGATAAAGGGTGGGAACGCTTGGACGATGGAAGGAAGGAAGAAAGAAGGTACGAAAGGTCCCGTGCGCCACGAATTTCTTTGGACGACCAGCCCAAAATGACCGGGACACCAGCGAGGAAGGGTGATGGCACGTGAGCGTGTATACGTGGCAGCCATTCTTCGTTATTATGTTTCTCTTCCCACGGTATTCATAAAAGCAAGTAAGACGCTGGTATACGCGTTGAACGCACGTGAATCTCCTGTACACACGCACTTCATTCGTGAAATAACATACTTCTTGTAACTGAACACAGTTGATAGCACGCACCAAACTTCAACAGCCCTAAACAGGATAACGGAGATTTAAAAAGGATTTTAATTTTTGTAGAATTGAATATGCACATAAAATTCATACCGAAATATTGAAGCATTAAGATCCAACTCATACACTTTCATTACTTAGATATATATTCCTACATCACAGTCTTATGTATCTATACAAACTTTATTTTTATTTTTCATTTTACAATATAAAAAACACATACTGTACATAAGTTATAATAATTATTCGTTTTAATTATTTCAAAAGTTTACATATCCGCAAATTTATATTATAAATTCATCACAAACATTAAATTTATTCAAAATATATTTTGAATTCTAATAAGTTTAATACTTCAATCAACATTATTAAATTAAAACGAATTCGATTTATTTATTATATAAAGTCGCTGTACTTCAATCAATATAATATTCTTCAAAAGAAAATAAATGCTTATTTTAAATACATAATAATGAGTTTCCTAAAATCTGAAAGTATATTTTAAGACTATTATCAAGAAATGTTCTTTATTAAAGATAACCATTATTTAAAATAAAGAAAATAAATCGAGTAATCACTTTTCTTAACAATAGTAATAATATTTTTTTGTCTGTACCGAGAAAGTTATTTCTTTTTAACGGTAAAATATTCTGAAGAATTTAACGCATATATTATAATATAAGATTTATATTTATGATAATAATATAATAATTATTCAGGTTTAATGAATTATTATGTACTTATCTCATAACACATAGATATACAAAGAATTAATAATTACGAACCACGTGTACAACAATAACATTGCGACTAATCGCGCAATCATCGATAAAGTCTGGAACAATTCTCACATTCGATGCTTCTCACTCGATGCTAACTTTTTCGCGCTGACATTCAATAACCGTGGATAAACGTATATTGTCGGATGCGCCCGCTGAGTTTCCCTGTATCATTATCTCGCAACATCGTTCCGGAGAAACTCCATTATTCGACGATACTCGCGTTATCGGCCGGCAGGACAGTTCTAAGTGTCTCCCTCTCTCCATCTCTCTTTCTCTTTCAACTTGCGAAAAAAGAACCGCTTTACATGTATATATAATGCATAATACAATCCAACGAAGGAAAATTATAGCTCGGCCCTCGGCCGAGCGTTCGGAGAGTTTCGGTTGTTACCGTCGCGATAATAATTAGGCCTTCGCGAATAAAAGCGGCAAAAGTATTATTATGGGCGTAAAGACGGTGATTATGCGCGAGTCCGCGTAAGCTAATTATTATTGTTGCGCGAACCGGTTTCACAAACAATTTAACCCCATGCCACGCGGGGCGACACAATTTCCGAGAGAAATTCTTAACCCTTCACTGTATGAAGACCAGTTTCAAAGAAGACGGAAGTTTCTTCGAAAGTAATTTCTTGTTTCAATTGCGCTCGTTAATCCTAGAGAGTATCATATCTACTTTCGCGTCAAATTTCTATTATAGTTGTCGCGATCATTTTTAATTCGATGAATAATCTAAACGGAAAGGAAGTTTTGCTGAAGTATTTAAAAATTTAGGCATATAAATTTGAAAATAATTTTATTGGACCATTAAAATAATTAAAAGGTACTTGAACTTGTTGTTAGAAGAAAGTATCATGCTTGAGATTTCTAAGAAAAATTTATGGTTAGAAATGCATCAGATAATTCTTATCATATTAATCAAAATTCTGATTATATCTGATTTGTCTATTTTTAATTAAAATTCCAGTTAACACAATTAGACTTTTTCATTGTATGATTATTTTGATGGTCCAACAGAATTATTTTCAGATTTTCGTATCTCCAGCTAAATTTTTAAATAATTTAGCATGACTTCGAGATAAATGGATAACATAGACGAAAATTTAATGCAGCCGTGATGCGATTTTAAATCCTGCTAAAAGATCGATTTTGAATTGGGAATCGGTAAAAAAATATCGGTTTTTTTCCATCCAAACGGCGAAAGTTGAAATATTATTACGAACGGCCATAAATCACTGCAGTCTTGAGAACTTAACTGGATGTAAGATACGAAGTCTATCCGACAAGGGGGTAATTTCAGCGGAGCGTTAACGCGTTAACACTGGATTTACGAGCTTTTATCTGCGAATTTCCATAATCCAATCTTGAATACCGGAATCTATCAAGTGACCCGAGAGAGGCCATGTTTCGTTCTTTCTTTTCCGCTCTAAAGCCGGTAAGAGGAATTTTGTCCAGCTGTAGCATATTCGCTGAGACTTTCTCCCAGCAGTCTGACCGGTCGCCGCGTGCATAGTGCAACGCTTCTCGATGATCGATTAAGTTTGACGCGAGTTCGGCAACCGAGAACGATTTCACGCTCCCTTGCCTTGCGGCCGAGTAACGGAGTCGCCCGGTCGCCGCGTATCGCACCTGAAGATCGGCGAGAAATTAATCATTGTCAGCGGGAAAACGCGACGTCGCCATCGCGTTGGGCCGCGATCGACGACGATCGACAAATTCGCGGCAGGCTTGCAACGATACGATTTGCCGGAAGTGCAATATGCGCTGTCTGCATAAAAGGATTTACAACACTGCGATTTGTATATCTCAACTCGCCTTCTCCTCTCCCCCATCATACCACCGTTTTCGAAAGAGATTAAATAATTAGAGAGAAATTAAATTACGCAATAGAATTTTTATCAACTTTTTTCCATAATTCCTTTACTTAGAATCGAATGGATAATTCACGCGATACGATTGTTTAAAAAATAGGATTTGTGGTTTTTCACTTCTTTAGGTCTTTTTATTATAATAGAAATATAATGAAGGGAGATTGGGAACAAACCCATCCGACCTTTACAAAATTTGTATATCTGGTTCACAAGCTTAAACAGACATAAAGTAAGTGAATTCACTTATTTTGTGTCTAAATTGTTCAAGCTTAATTTGCTTCTATTAAAGTATACCTATAAACTATAAGAATTTTGTAAAGGCTGAATGAGCTCGTTAGTCTCCCTTCATTATATCTCTATATATAAAAATAAAAAAAAACCTAAAGCGATGAAAAATTACAAATTCTATTTTTTAAATAGTATAAGAAGAATAGAATAAATAATCGCTCGATCGCTTTAGGTCACCGCTGATACTTCACTTCGACGTAAATACATCGCCGCGCGCCTGTCATTTGCGATGTACACCGATTTATATCGCGGTACCGATGTGCTATTCTCTTTCTCGTGTCAAGAGGCGCCGCGATAACCGTGACACGTTTGAGACTCGACAGCGAAAAAGAGGTCCGCCAGCGACAAGCACCGTTAGCCTCTAATTATCGGTCTGGCTTCTCGTAAATCAACTGTGCTCTCTTACATGGGCGCGCGCGCGACATGCTCGTGCGGCTCGTTTTTTTTTTTCGCACCGGTTACGCGCGTGAGTCATTAGCGCCTCATCGACAATCGATTTGTACGTAATAAAGTGTGATGAAAAGTGCCGACGACGTGTCCCATCGATAAAACGAACAAATTTTAGTAATTGCCAATTTTTTATCAACTCGATATTATCAACTTCGAATCGAAATTGGGAATAAAGAGGATTTTTCGCGATCTTCGATTTATCTATCACTGGTATTGTTTATTTTTACAGTTTAAATTGTCGGATATCACAGTTAATTAAATACTAAATCTTAATTTCGTAAGCGTTTTTTTACTTGCCGGCGCTTTTAATGCCAAGGGTTATTAGTCTTGTCATACATCTTGAGGTTTGTCTCACAACGTGTCCTACTAAAAAGAAGGGTAATAAACCTAAGACGCGCTGTGCTATCAGATAAGAATGATATAAACGACAGGAAACCTCTACTAGAATTTACCTAGTCATAATTAAACGGTACAGGTTTGTAATTTCAGCGAAAGGTGCAAGATAGGTACAATTTACAGACTGCCAGAACGTGAAATTCGAGTCGCACGAGCTTCCAACGCGTTGAATAATATTCACGTAATATTTCACAGAGCGAGATTGATAAAAATTATTCGCGATCTTTGAACATCCGAGTCACCCGCATTTGTCAAGCTTAAGATCGCCGCGGCGATGTCTCGATCGTAAGATCAGCCGCTGCTCGAATGCTGTAGTGGAGAAAAGAGCCGAGTACGATCGTGCTGGATCCTAAAAACCGATTTAATTAGTTGCAATAAAAGCCGTGTTAATGCAAATCCACGGCGACTATATATCGGAAATAATACAGTTCATTAGCAAACCCGGATCGGACGTGTATCGCACAGCAGCCGAGTTGCGTGTACGCATATTCAAATGAGATATATGCGTGTAACTAGGCGCAAGAAACGAGACCACGAGCACTGCTCCACGTTAAATTAACGATGCGCTTTTGATTCGAATAAATCAGACGTTGGGAACTATCGTATTTCGGGTCGCGATTTAACCTCACAGTAATATCAAGTATCTAATATATGTACGTAGAAATATATAAGTGTCCCATAAATAGATTTTTTTCCGACAAAAATGCCGATAATGATGACTTTTGAGTCACAAGCTATCGAGTTTTGCACTTTGAATGACTTTACGAGATAAATTTTAAAGGCGGATATAGATGGCAAAACTCTATTTATCTTTCTATTTAGAATATGGATTTTATTTTTATTTTTAGAATTTTTTAATTCGAACTTTTGTATATCTATATAAAATAGAATATTTAAAAATATCTTAACCTTAAGTGGATAGGCCACGTCAAATTCTTTTTTAATCTTGTTTTAGATAAAAAAAATATTGCTCAGATGCCTAGAAGTCATACTTTCATTATATGTATATTCCTAATTTTTATAAAGATATAACTAACTACAAAATACCAGTAAAAAATGTAACTTTAAAATTAAAATTTTTTAAGTATTAGCAGCCCACCTATCAACTTGCGTATCTTTAAATTATCTATCTATTTAGATTAAACATATGTGATACTTATTAAAAAAATAACTGAAAAAATACTCATGCTCCATTCATTAGTCATTTCTAAATACTAAGTATCGCTAAATTATGCGGAATTAAATATATTTTATCGGCTGGCAATTAGGAACGGTCTCGTATTTTATTGTTGATCTTTAATTGAACGACCCCATTTTACTGGACGACAAAAAACAGCACGATATGATACACTGGAATAATAAATCGTGGCCTTCTGCCGATCCGAGGACAACTCGAGTATCTCGTTGGCCGGCAATTAAGAATCGTTCGATACTGTGACGTTTTACTTGTTGCGCCAAAGTTATTTATCTTCTACTTCCCGCGGAAATTCTACTGTACACTTCTATCGCGAACTCAGCTAACAAGCCATTGATACTGTAAATTTTTTTACTGGACTTTTAAGCTGATATACATATGAAAAACGAGACGTTATGATTCGAATTTATTAGCTCCTATATTTCATCTCTTATATTTAATCTCATTGGAATTCATTATTTTCAATTAATATTCCAATACCGATCAAATATAACTATTACGTATGATTGAGGTAATTTTAAATAAATGTGATTATCTGTATTAAAATCTCAACTTTAACTTCCTTTTATCTTAAGCTTTATTACTTTCTGAATGTAAAACCTGATTTTAATTTTTTTTTCATGTAAACATGTGAAATATTATTTTATACGACTGTAATCATAAAAATTAAAGCAAATCAGAAACACTATAAAGAAGTGAAAAACGACTAACTGATATTAAGTTGTTCTTTCAAAGAGCTCCTCAATTACTCTCGTCTCGTAAAAGCCTTCAGGACTGAGGATGACAGTAATTTATTACCATTCTTCCATCAATCTTTTTTTCAGTCATCAAGAGAAGCGAGATCATATCGGTTTAAAATTTATCACGTGAATTAACTAACGAATGTGATCATATTGTGGCAACAACCTCACGTTATTCTCGTTCTAGCATGTCATATGCTGACGTTATAAGCTCGCCATAAAGCTTTCGCCCTGAGATCGTTAAAGCGACGAGCTCGTCTACGACGGGCAATAACATTTAAAGTGTCAAAGTTCAACAGCTACCACGTAAAAAGATGCAGTATGTAACGTTCTTCGCGCTCTATAAATTTTCTCAGATCATTCGCATTCATAATCCCTATAAAAGAATGCATAACATTCAAGTAAAGTAAAGTCTTTCGAATTCCAAGCATTTATACATAGACCTTTTTCGCTAAAGAAATATTTTATGAATTCGTACATCAGAAAAAATGAACAATTATCACGAGATGATAAATATTAATAACAATTCGTATAATTAAACATTTGTATATTTAATTCTTTATCCTTCATATTAGAAGAGAGAGAATTTGTAACATAAATATATTTTAAAAACAATAAAACTCAAGATAAAAAGATGCAGAAATTAGTTGTGAGCTTTTAATTACATTTGTTAATATAGATTTTTATCACATTTATTGATGTATTATAGTTTTGTGACGTTATAAAAAAAAGTATATAAATAAGTACCTTTTTTATACTTTGTAATACAAAGAAAGTATACCTAAGTATATTATTAGGTGGTAGCTTGACAAGTAATTTGTTGACAAGGACGGTCCCTTTGGCCGAATTGATCGAGCGAGTTCCGGAAAATGCGCGCGGTGATAACGAATTGGCGATAACAAGCGCATGACAGATCGCCGGTGTAAGTACACCTCGCACGGATATCTCGTTAAAACGAAATAATCTCGGCAGGCACGCTCACCACCTACGGGTTTGTTCTCTACCGGTTTAGGTTGAGGTAGGTCGTCCCGTGTCCCGAGCTATTACCAGTTAATGACTGCCGCCACGTTCTCTGTCCCTCTCGATTCCCTTCCCTTCGTCCGCTCCATCGTCGCGTGATCACGCCTTCTCTCTTCGGATATTCCGATCCCTCCGTGCAGATGCAGACACGCGCGTGACAGTTAATCCGACTGCAGCGATGGTCACGCAAAGGACCGCAGTAGAAACTTTATCGAGAGATTTTATAAGCAATCTCTCTGTGATTCCGGAATGGAATGATTTGCAGATTGAATTTTTAGATTTTTGCAATCCTTCAATTTCTAACATCGTATCTAGTTGAAATGTTTTTGTGCAAAAAATATTATTTTGATATAAAGTCAAATACAAGTTTAACATGAGAAAAATATTCGCGAAAAAATGGTGTATTAATGATGCATCAATTTAATTGAAAATAATCTTGTTAATTTAATAATGACATTACATAACATATTTATTGTGTATGATGTATTTATTTTATTGATACTATTATTGAATTGACAAAATTATTTTTAATTATGTAAACTTTTATTGTTAATACACATTATTGTGTTTATAATATACGTTTGATCTGTATAATCATTAAAGTTTCGCTGCATTGATAGAAAAATGATATAATTCAAAATTATCAACTTTTCAGTAGAGCATTTTTAAAATTGTTTTTGAATTGGAACGGACATTTTAATTATAGAATAATGAATATGCATAACTTTACTTTCATTATCTCAAATGCTAATTTTTTATTTATATATCTTTTTATCAACGTGATGATAATAAGCATTTATTAATTGCGATAATCCTTATAGTTCACAACTTATGATGAGGAAACACAATGAGCATATCTCAGACAATTTTTCAACTAAAGGAAAACCTTTAAAGATCCTCATTCAGAGGATCATATTCTCTCCTATTCTTGAATTTTAATTGCCGGAAATGTGAAGTATCAAGCGCTTTTCAAGGAAGAAATAAAAAGAAGAGATACTCGAGTTCTCGCCAACCCTCTGAATTTCATGTCAGACATGGCATAAGAAGGAAAATAAAAATAAAGGGTAAAGGATCAAGGAAAATTGTATAGCACAACAATGGTGCTCAAATTGTTTGCACGCATACGGCGTTTCTACGCAACACTCATTAATTCGTCTCTCCTCGCGAGAAACGTAAATCATCACTCACCACTCCCACGTGCTCCGATAATGGATTTCGTCGCCTGCGAGAAGGCATCGTTCTTGCAAATGATATGGTTCGTACACGATAGTTAGCGGCCAGGGTTGAGTCGGTCTTTAAGAACTTACGGATGAGGCCGAAGGTATGAAATCATGTAAGAGATGTAATGATTGTGTCTCCACTTGTTGTTAATGAAGAAAACCGCAGAAAAGTGGAGAGTAACCGCTGCAACGAAGAACTCATGGAAACGCGATCGCGCAGATCAAATATTATCTTGTGCTAAAGAAAGTCTCCTTTTTTGTACGCAAGATATTCGCAGAGGGTTTTCGCAGAAGTCATTCATTTTATTTGATTTTTGTCGTTATTTTTCCAGTGGAAGATCCGTGAACGTCGTAGGACAAAGGCGTGGCTCGCTTTTTTTTTTCTTTTTTTTTTCTACCTTTACCTCCCATCGCTTGTCCGTGTAGATTTATCTTAGTGGCCAAACGAAATACCAAAGTTCACCGGTGTTTGACCGCGAAGCACGCTGGTTCACTCTGGCAGTTGCTCTCGAAATGTGACGGTGAGTTTCGGATGGGTCAACGGGGTGCATTGCACGTGTCAGTGAAAGAAATATTAAAGTATCAGAGTGCGAGTTTTGCGATACGAAGTTTCAGAAACATCCCGATTAGCTGTTGTGAAAGTAATTATTGAAAAGCTAGGATATAACGTACATGTTAATAAATAACAACGATAGTAATTGTTATATTTGATAATTATAAATATAATTATTACATAATATAATATTACATTCTAATTATTATTTTATTATTTCAGCGAGGAGAAGTAAAGATAATAATCTCTTAACGTTTCGCATAATGAACCATAACTTCTTCTATAATTACTACTCTCCGAATGACGGAGCATTGCTTGATGATTATCGAGCCATGTTCGTCTTCTTAGAAAGAGTCCTAGCGCGCTTTGCAAATCATGGAGGAGGATCCTATGCAAAGCGACTAACCGGTTCCGTGAGTCCCAAATCGACGCGGGGAAGAATCCGGGGTCCTCCTCGCCGACCCTTCTCTCGACTCTGTCAATGTGACAACGCGCTGTGCCATCGCAGCATGCGGCGTCGCGTTTTACACCCCGCTGATCCGCATTTGTTGAACCACGACGCACCTCGGACGACACCTTTACCGCTTCTTTAACGCAAAAAAGAATTCGCTTCGCGTCGTGTCGGTACGACACATGTTACGAATTATGTAATACGTAACATGTAACGCGGTAATAATAAAGGGAAAGGGAAAAAATAAGAACGAGAGAGAAAGATATAAAAATCAGCTTTTTTTTATATTAATATGTAATATAATAAATGTAAAATAAAAAATTTGAGTCCACTTACTGTATTCGTAAAATAAAATTGCTGAGACAACTTGAGAGAGAGAGAGAGAGAGAAATCATCAAACATAAAACTTTAATTGAATTATATATAATTACAGTACTTTTATTTGTATAAATATTTATTTTTAGCTACGTAACTTGAAATTGATAAATGAATACATGGAAAGAATTTTGTTGAAGTATCTGAAAATTTAGATAAATGCAGATCTGAAAAAATAATTTTGTTGGAAATCATTAAAATAATTATGTAAAAAACAAACATGATAAGGAATGCTTCTAAAAGTTTGGACATTTTAACAATTGCAGGTTGAGTATTTTAGTTCGTTCTCTTTCCGTATTTATTTATCAACTTCAAATTACGAAAATAAAGATATATTTATAAAAATTAAAATGCTATAAGTTATAACTTTTTTCCATAAGTTATCTTAATAATCTTGTTTCAGAAACCTAGCAAGTGGACTCGAATTTATTTTTATCCATTATACTACACTGCATATTAATATTTGTTTAAAAAAAAGGCTGATTTATACGTAAAAATATTAACAAGATTCATAATTATTTTGATATTCCAACAGAGCTATTTTCAGATCTATATCTAAATTTTTACTTCGACAAAAAGTTCTTTTGTATATTAGAAGTTTTTACATTTACCTCTTCAAGGTGCCGAGCATTCCCACAGTATTTTCAGAGGAATTAACACGTTTCTGACTAGACGGCTGAGCGTACGTAAAATGTTCAATTGCCTTTATGATCGCTAACTCGCGCAGTACTCATTAGACAAATGTTTATGCAATGGAAGGTCGTAAACGAGGCACAACGTTGCCGTATATCACTGAACAAAGGTTGAATTGTCGAGTAACGGGGACGAATTGCAAGAGATCTTTCAGCAGCCAACATAGACGGATTATTACATAATATAGGAGTGGTACCAGCTATGTAGAAAATTATTAAAATATGCGGTTAATATTATCGTAATTTCGGTGAGCACAGAATAAAGGAAATAGGAAATGTTGTGATTCGTATACGATGTATAATTAAGGAATAGCTATGGCGAACGACAAGTACCCTTACGTTATCCTTTCCTCTCTATGAATAACGTATGCATATTGAGGTTGTTGAATAAAAGCATTTCTTCAACGAGAAAGTTTAACATAAAGTAATAATAAGCACCATGCGCTTGTGATATAATACCGTAAAACATTAATAAACGTAAAATAATTATAGGGGAAGTTAAGTTTCTACTTGCAGCAAATATGCATTATGAGTAGATATACGATTTTTATATTTATTTCATTACTGTACACTGTTAGAAATGTTCTTTAATTTTATTAACTTTTAAGTTACACAATTTGAATTTAATTTCATGACATTACATTAAATTTAATGTATTTATAATTAAAAAGTATATATATATATATATATATATATTGTGTACATGCACATAAAATTTAATGTATTTTTTTCATGAAAATTTATGAAATTTAATGTACTTTTCATAAATTTAATGTACACATTTATTTCATTTAAGTAACTTAATTTTCAGTCAAATCATTCATAACTTTTAATTTCGTTCATAACCACGAGCTTCATTTACATGTAAAGGAAGCTCGTGTTTACATTTCTAACAATGTAGTTATAATGTTATTACATTGTATGATTCTAATACGGTGTTCTAACGGCACGGAAATGAAATTTTCTGTTCCGATTGTAACACGTAACTTTTCCTCTTGAACTTTGACGCCCGGTGATTATCACACCGCGTGATTCATACATGTTTTCGACGCTTGCGTAACATTGAAGATAAACCTTGCTCGAAGCATAGTTTCCACAATACGCATGACTCTTGTCCGTACGTTTGTATACGCCCACCGGATAGAAATTATCTTTGGCGCCAGTCCGCCGTTAGATGTACAATATATGAAAACAATAACATATCCGCTGGACCATGACCCACTCCAATGCAATGTCACGATTTATCGCATTCGATTAACGATGGATATACGACGATGTTGCTTGTACAATCAATAAACTCTCTTAAGAGATTTCGATTTGTCATAATAAACCGTTTAAATAGAATATACGTCCTAAAGAATGCATATGGGATATGTAATGGATCTTACAACCTACGCTATTTACTGCAAAAAGTTCAAGAAGCAATTATTTGTTTTTCAAGATTACTTATTGATTAAACAGATCGAATCTTCGAACAGACGGAAATTATGAATTTTTTCTCGTTTATTGTATCTCGTTTTCACAAAAGAATAATATCATATAGATATTTATACGCTACTCTACTAAAATCTTTCGTGTTCTCTTCTCTCACAATGTCGTACATTTTTATCATTGATTACATTAGTCTGCGAATTTACACTTTAAGATGATTGCTTGAACGAACATGATCGTTTCCTGTTGTTTTATAGGTGCTAAATGCTGTTTAAATTCTTCATCACATCACAATTTTGAGATAAATAACGTCAGAGAAATAAAAATAAATATTTTGAGAATTTTTATGACGTTATCACACTGACAGCAAATTTTTTCTAAATTGTTAATGCTATGCGAAAGTATTAACTTGTAGTTTTAAAATATATTTTGTTTTGTTTCAATGTTTTTAATTTTCAAGTTAAACAATTAGAAATATAACAATTAGAATATTGCTGATTTTTATTCAGCAGGTAGAAATACTTTAAAAAGATGTAAAATTGTTACAAATAATTTTTTATCGCTAACTGATGTTAGTCGTAGATAAACCAGAGAATAAGAAGTTGTATTTCCGCTCCATTTAACTCAGTTTTCTCTCTCGCAATAGAGAAAAGAATTTGTCACTGTTGTGCTAAAAGATCTTGCGTCGTAATCATTACAGGACAATACGCCAGAATGTTTTCTTCGAGAAATTTTTACAGGCGAAAACATGCTTACATGAAAAGCACAATTTGGACGAGAAAAAATTTCGGATGCATACATTTGACCCGGATCCACGAACAATCGTGCATTTCGGATTGTGGAACACGGACGCGGTTTCGCTAAAATGCCCTGTCCTTCAACTTCGATCTTTGCATAAAGCTTTTGCACTTTTTTACACTCCCGAGTTCACTTTAGGCTTTTTCTAATGCTCGACCCGCTTTGATATTGACGTCAAATGTAATGCATCAATTTCGTTTGAAGTCTTATTGTGGGTGCCGCTGCATTCGAGTGAACTAATAATAACCTAATTTAGAATTCAATCGATATTTATATCTCATTTAAATGTATAAATTTTTAGCGTTTGGAAATTTAAATATATTTTAATATTAAAGCGTTTAGAAATATCGCGATAAAATATGATGATCTTAATATAAGTATATTTTGTGTTCTACTATTTTTTATTTTATTTCTTTATCTTCTAGGTATATCTCCTAAATTTAATTTTAATAGTAAACAATATTTTTATTTTCTCTATATATTTGTGAGATTCTCTATGTATTTAATCTCGTATATATTGAAACAAAACTGATGCCGGGCTTGAATTTCGAATATTCCGTGATGTGCAGTATGGAATACCTACGTGAGACCAAGTTGCATCCGGAGATAAAAGTGATATCGGACTGAGGAGGATTAAATTTAATTGAAAGCTCACATTTTATATTTCGCGTTTTCAATCCGTTCGGTAAGCGCTCAAATTGGATCGAATGGCACGATCGAGAGTTTCAAAGTCGGTATTGTCGATATTTTGAAATCGAACGATAGCATCCTGACACGTGCCGTTTCGCATTAATCAACGATGCGTGTGGATATTCTTAATCCGAAAAAATGGACCCCGCATGTGGTAACGAAACCACAGCTATCGAACAAACCGCGATCTAAACCATTTAATTAATGTTCCGCAGGGATCAAAGAGAACCCACATTCACAGAATGAGGGAATTATTGATTACCACAAGATTAACGCCAACTAAGTCTAAACTCGTTTTTATGCTTAAATATAGGTATCTCTGTAATAATGTTTCTATATCCATGCCTCTGGGATATTTTTTATCTTTTTTTCATAAAGAAAGATCGTGAATTTGAACCAATCATTTCTAATGGAATTCTATAAATATATGGAGAAAATCGAGACATGAATAATATAATACATGAATAAATATTTATTTCATATTTCTCTCCTATGTTTTGTACATCGAATCGAATGAATAATGATACTCATTTGATTCAATATACAAAATAAAGGAGAGAAATATGAAGTAAATATTTAACCCTCCAGCTGATGGCTATCTATAACATAATTAAATCATCAATAAATCTATAATACAATTACTGATACTAGGTCTGTAAGGCTTATTTAATTTATTAAAAGGCTAATTAAAAGGAACCAAACACTAATTTCAAGGAACCAAAATGACATATCATATTAAAAAAAATAAATATTAAGTGTGTTGTAATAATCTAAACAATACTTTAACAGAATAGTCTAAATTTATAGATGTAATAAAGAAAATTGAATTTGACAAAGAAATTTATAATTACTTAAATGGGTCAGCATATAAACTCGTCAATTCCGAAAAGTTAAAATATTCTATAGAACTAATTGTAAGCTTTATATCTTCGTGCCTTTTATTCTTGCGGCGATAATAATTTTCAATATAAAACTTTCTTCACTCATCCATCCCACTTATACATTCGCGAGATTGTGTGACAGAAATTTACGGAATAATACGACTGTGCTAGATCGCTGCTTTTAACTTCCAGTTATATTCTATACAAAAGAGGCAGCAATGTGAGATAAAAGCAGTCCGCATTTCTCTCCATCAACAGAGTATCTTTTAACTCCGATTGTTATTGTTATGTGGCCAACCAACTTCTGCATTGAGATTACCACTTATATTTGAAAGCTCCATAATTAGTCTATTAATTGGTACGCTTTGGTAAACCACAGCTCCCTCCAGAATTTCTGGCTCTATCGCTATTTCGATCAATACGTGGAACTTGTTGAAACCGATATAACTTTAATGAGTTCATATTTCGATAATGTGGACGTGCAGAAATGAACCGGATTTGATTATTCGTGATAATAAAATGTGAAAATTGACAATAGAAATTCTATCGTGTCTCTTTTTAGAGATATTGAATTTTATTGATATTATATCAGTAAGTGCGCAGTAAAAAATGAACATCGAGATACTATTACAGTTTTCTGATACCTGATACTCTGTCAATTTTTGTAAACGCGAAGTACTAATGCACATATCCTTCCTCATTCTTGTGGACGACGTCGATTCTGCACATTATTATTCCCGTTCAGCGTGTGCGCGGAAGGGATATTTTTAACGTTTATACAGATACTTTATCTCATTATAATTCGCCCACGCGTCCACAGAACGACTGCGTTAGTTGTTGTAACGATCTTTGCGTCAGTGAAGGCGAACTTCTCTTCCTCATCCGCTTCCTCATCATCTTGTTCTCCATATTCGTTCCTCTCTGGCGAATTTTTATTCACTCTTTGGATTACATTTCTGCTATATTTCTTGTTTATTATTTTTTCCCTATATGAGTATCGCGCTTATTCTAACACCCACTTGTTCTCGTCACGATTACTCTTTTAATGTATTGAAATATATATCCTGCAAAGGATAACGAACATCATTTATCTGTAATAAATATTTACTTCTTCCTCTTATCAATAATTTAAATCTAACATAAGATAGATGTAGTTGAATGAATTTCTCAATTAATAGAATTAATGTTATGTGTTCGAGAAACATGATAGAAAGAAAGAGAAATATCCTAAGTATCCTTTTCATGCGACTTGAGATCTGAACGCAATTGGTGGGTACTTAGGAACGAGACGGTTCATTTGCATGTCTATAAAGTGGCATACGTGAATACGTACATGAATACATACATGAACGTATGGCTACTTACGTAAATTCGTGTCATCGACCTCGCGTGACTTCCCGTAACTTAGTTTTATCTTTTTTTCCCCATTGAGTCTGCATCACAATGATGTCGTCGCGTTGAATTTTATTACGAAGTACACACACACTCATGAAATGATTATGTAATTAGAATTTCAAATTTATTATCTTTAGTAAATGTCTAGTAATTAGTCAAGCATAAAATATCTAAAAACTTTACTTGCTTAAATATTTGAACTATCAATGTTCGAATTAAATACTGTAATTTTTTGTTTAATATATATAAGATATTATATGTGTATGTATATTTAATGGTATATTATATAAGTATATACATTTACGTATAATTTATGAAAAACATAAATGAAACTACGCTAAACATGCATATTGAATATGTGAAATATGATATAATGGTCTTGCACTAATAGCGTTCATAGATTAATCGATGAGCTAAACGATTCAACTGCTATCACGGATGAAATACTCCAGCTTGCAGGCGGAAAATAAAGACATTGGTCGCTTATTCGCGAAGGCTACCCGCTGCTAAGGAAATCGATAAATCCGCTGCGGCGATATCGATACTGATGGCTATCCATGTTTTATCGCCCTGCGGATACGCGATCGTCCGGATCTCGATTATGAATTCTCGTCGTCTTAATCTCAGCAGGGGTGACAGACTTTCCAAGATATCTTTAGTCGTTCCAGCAATTTTTCTGTGAACAACTTCGCATATTTCCCACATGTCTTTTCTCTTATTAATCAATTTCGTAAATATTAATTTGTATAGACATTTTGATTTTATATATTAACATATTGTACTTTAATATATTAATATATTTATATTAACATATTTTTTTATTTCTATACACAAATATTATTTTAACCTTAACTAAATTATATTAATTTGTGACATTGCGAATTTATACAATACTGCATAATTTTTTCTAATTAATATTAATTAATCATTCTTGTAATCTTTCAGAAATTGAGGCGCAAGAAGCTTGCAAATGGTTGAGAGCTGCCGGATTTCCACAGTACGCTCAAATGTACGAAGGTAAGTACCTTGATAAATGTCAGAAAGACAATACTTTATAGCTTAAGGTCTATTGATTTAAATCAAAATCCTTTGAAATTGCTCTGAAATTAAATGAGTACATTAAATGGCTAACGCAAACTGAAAGGAAGCAATTTCAGTTGAAATCTAAATCACTCGGGGCATCCAAGGATTCAAATGTTCCTGGAAGTAGATAATGGGAATTTAAATGGGAGTGGAGAAGGATAACCTTTTGTTATCCCCCAAGTCTCTACTTCCTTGAGAAAGATAAACTACCTAAACCTTCGACAAATTCTAACTCATTCGAAACTACGACGCAGCTACAACGATGTTGTCGTACATAAATCCTAGCAAACGTTATCTTAATTGCATGAGATTATCATCGACATAATTTTCACGATATTTCTTTAAGTACTATCTGAACCATTTGTTTAATCTCACGTAAGCTCTTTGCTTTTTTAAGGCAATCGTTGAAATGCCTGTAGCTCTGCTTGTTCTTGAAAAAAAATAGAATCGGAAAAAGCGGCGTCATTTTTCAGAAGAATCCAATTCTCCTCTTCGAGGAGAAACAGTTGGAGCAGGAGAATTAGAAAATTGTACAGCAAGATTGATAGGCAGTGGTGCTCATGGATCTTGTAATTTATAAAAAAAATAATAAAATGTATTAAATGTAACAGTAATAAGCAATTCTGAAAACCATTGGCTAAACTACTGACGTGACAAATAATCTTGCTTCAATATAAATTAATCCTTTGTGGACTGGCAACTCCATTTGAGATTATCCCATTCCATTTTGTAAATTCGCTCGATTTTTAACTTGGGTGAGGTAATTTAACAATATTTTTTATCTGAATCGATCGTTAAAATTAAGAAATTAAAAATAATGGATCTCTACATATATGGCGGACAAAATTTTAAAACATATATATTATAAAATTCGATTTTAGAGAATTTTAATTATGACCTAGTATCAAGTTTTCAATTTCGCTTTATTTGGTCCATCAGTGCTACGCAAATAGTTGATAGATATATCTGATTTCCAAACTGACTTTAAATACTGATAAGTCTTGTAATACTAGATCTTCCTTCATTGGTTATACCTTTTTGAAATTCAAGATTATATCTTTTTGAAATTTGATCTTTCTGGGTTACATTCAAATTGAGCGAAACCTAAAACAATACCCATAGAAAACAAAGTTTTCTTTAAGTTTCTTTGATAGAAGGCTGAAAACATCCAAAAAGATCAATGAATCTTAGGCAGAGTTGTTGGTAGCTATTTTGCAACTGGTCCAACTAAAATATTGCAAAGTAATTATTCATACAGCAACAGCAATATGATAAGCAAGTTCTTCAGCGCATCGGTGGTCACGTAGCGCCAAGACACAGCAGAAGGAGGAGCAGTAACGAGCGACACGTGGGCAGACGCGGAGGATCAGGTCGTCGCGCGCGAGAGTCGAGAAAGTAAATTATTAAGGGGCAGAGCTTGATGCCGTATGTGCGCCCGGACATGTTAATACGTCTCATAATGCGGGCCCTTTGTCGCGGCGCCTACCAACAATGCGTTCGTTATTGCAGTACCGGTGCATTGTTGCCGCCGCATTTGCGCCGCCGATGCCTTCTTCTTGCCATATGCTATTAGTGAGGTATTGTTTTACGTTTGTAACCAAGGAGGGTCTCGCGGAAGAGTTTAAGCCTGACAGTTAGGCTCGATTTATAACTATTCTCCGGATCAATTTTCTGACCTTCTTCTCAGTCTGACAGACTCAAGTAATATTTTCTTAGATAAAACGAGACGCACCACTGTATATTGTTATATACACATACATCCTGTTTTGCTCCTAGGGACCCATGGACCACCCAGTCATCTTGACATTAGAAGCCTTAAAAAATTTTCGAAAGTTTGAAACACAACACCCTTTTTATTTTTATGTTTTCTAAAGAAGCTCCACTTTCACTTGCAATGATTTATTGTGCCGCGAGAACTTGATAAAAATGTGTGGCGCGATCAATAAAAAGAAGATAAAAAAATATTTCATCCATCATGATTTACAACGTGTTCTATGTTGCGTTGAATAAAATATCTCAGGGATTTAATGATTTCATTCCACTGGTGATATCCTGGTGACATAAATCTCGTCTTACATTGTGACGCTTAGCCAGGAGGTAAGATCCGCGTAGATGTAAATCAGTGCGGCTAAGCGAAGTGAAAAATTACGCAGGCCATTAATCACTCGTCCGACGGCGTCCGGGTGAATATTATTCCCGCATTAGCTCTTGAAATTGAAGAAAGACCTGGAATTACTCGCCGTGCCAAGGACGTTAATGACTGTTGAACACGAGGCATTAGTCCTTTCCCTATGTACACGTGGCTTAATATTTCTACGCGCGCGATACGCTCTCCTGGCAGATTTGACGGACTCCGTTTGCGTCTCGTACGAAGCGTATGCATTATGAAGAAATACATGCCAACGAAGTACGCATCTGCGAGATTTTACACCAACCATCCTCGTAATCAAGACAATTTTATTTCTGTAACAACTTATTCTGTAAAAAAATTATAAAAAGAATGCTAGAAAATGTTATCATATCAAATTGCTCTTCACCCTGATAAAGTGAACTGTAATATTTACAAAACACATTCCAATAATGAATCTAGAGATAACCCGTGAAACGCGGCGAAAATAGTTTCTGTACCAGGAAATTTTATTTCGAAACTTATTCCTATAGCACATTTTATTGGGAGATATCGATAATTAAATTGGATAGAAATATTCGGTGAATTTGGAAAATAAAATTTATTTGAAATTTTGTTTTATCTGATTTTTATATTTTTGCTGTACTTAAACCTGTAAATAAAAATAGAGTGACGTGATCCAGGGGAAGACGAGAGATTTAACGTAATCGTGATCTATTATTTAAATGCAATTGATCGGAATTTTTCAATTCGTTTAATAACTCGGTGTCACATATAACTGTAATTTGCAAGTTTAATAAGTTAGCTCCATTATAACTGTAAATTTATGTGCCTCCGGTCACGCCATCGGTACGCAGGCGAGCGAGATATGCGCGTGTTTTCTCACAGCAGCAAAGAATCGGAGTAGCAACACGCCTTGCATGCGTAAGAAGCGGAAAATAAAATTTCCCGTTGAATGTCAGCGAATCGCGAAGTCCAACTTATAAGTCGCGTCGCATCCAAATGACAGGTTTGATGGATACCTTTCGTGTTCTTGAAATAGTTGAAATAAACATGACGCGATCGCACAAAGCGTAAGAAATTCTCATTTTCCGTGTTAATCACCTCCAGAGAAATGTGTTATTAGTTCATCTCGTATTGTCGTTCTTTTAGAAAATTATAAATGTCATAGGATTTTTCTCTTCATCGCGGAACGAAGAGATAAAACAAAATTCTAATAAGTTAATTTAAAAAACTGAAATTTTGTATTTTTTCTCATGAGACTGTATTACATAAATTTTTAGTAAAATGAAAAAATTACAAATTTTTCTACATTGTATTTAGAAGTAATACAAAAAGTTTGGCCGCAATTTAGAACTTGAATCAAAAATTATTTTAATAGCAAAGTAGCATTTTTTAAAAATAATTAAAATAAAATGAAAAAATTATCGTTTTAATTTTTAAACTGTATTGTTAAATATTTTATTATTATATTAATATATTAAATATTAATTATTATAAACTGTTTTATATGCATATAATATTCTTTTTATACGCAAGATATAAATTTCTTATTTCAGTCACTTTTTATAGAGACATCTGATACATTCTTAATCCTGCAGTTTAATCCTGCACACTATACATTTTATATTACCGTGAAAAGTTGTGTAAATAATCTTAAAGATACGTTATGTAACGAAATATGCGACATTAATCGTGCACAAGCGGATTAACGTCGATCACGTAAAGAGTGTCGAGCAATGGCACTCCTATTTCTATTGTACGAATCGCAGCAGGGAGAGATTGGGACCATTCTGTTTCACGACGGTCATGATTAAACAGATTTACCCGACATACTGTATGCAGTCACTGCATAAGCCACCGCTATAAGCCGCTGCAATACGGCGTGTTCAACGTCACGTAAAATCTGGACGGAAAATTTTATGCCAGATTACGTCGCGTTAATGCTTTGGCTTTTCGTTACAGTTCAATCGTCGGTGTCCATGTATTCTGACAGGCCTAGTTTTCAGAAATTAATCGCGCGAAACACACGGCTTATTTGTGTACAAAAATTTTAATATAAATTTTTTCTAGCAACTTGTAATAGAAATTTTAATACTTTCGATTATTCCCGCAGAAATGATTGATTTACAGTATTTGAACTTAGGAAACCTATGGATTCGAATTCAATATATTGACGGGATATTCATTACACTTAAACATTACATATGCATTTGTAAATAATAACGCATTTGAAGTAAAACGGAAATAAGAGTATAATTTCAGAGTAATAAAAAAGAGAGATATAATAATAACAACAAAACTCATACATGCACATAAATAAAATATATAATATAAATAAAATATGAAAACGAAAGCTGGAATTCATTTTTGCATATTTCTTTTAATAATAAAAAAAATTACGATTATATATAAGTTTTGTCGCTACATATGTATTTTTATAATTAGCTCGATCAACGCTAATTTATTTTACATAGCAAGCATATATTATAAATGCATGCACATACAAATTTAAGTAAAATGCCTATATGAGTCTCTGTCTTTATTAATGCATAAATAATATATTTATAAAATGATAAAATGTACAATTTGTAAGAGAAAAATAGAAATGTATTTTAATTATTTATGAATTATTATATATGTGTGTGTATATATATATATATATATATATATATATATCGCTTTATAAATATGTTATTTATGCACTAACCGTGGAAGCTCATATATATGCATTTTACTTACAGTTAATTTATTTTTAGAGCAAAAAATTATTTTTATTTTATGTATAAATTGGTATAATTTTATGTACAAATTGATTGATAATATCAAATATTATATTATTCGAATATTACACAACGTTAATATTTCTTGAATTGTTAATAGAATTATAATTAGAAATGAAAAAAGTATTTATTCAAAAAGTCATTTTAGTAATAATGTTTCTGGATTTATCTTTTTAGTGTGTAGCAGATTTTGCTCGAAAAACTATTTGCAGTTTCAACATTTTTAAAAATTTATTATATGTGTATGCGAGATTATATTTTACGTTATTTAAAATAACATAAATTAGCCGTAAAAGTTTCAAGATGAAACGATATATTTTATGTTTCTGTCATGAAGAGAGAGAGAGAGACATGCTTTTATATTTCTGCTATGAAGAAAGAGACACGCTGTTTATTTATTATTCTATAGAAGCCAACTTACACACAAAGTTACAAATTCCTCCTGGATTCGCGGAATACAAAGCTCAAAGAAAACTTCAGATATAAAACATTTCTCAGTTTTATCAGATTTTTCTAGACGAAGCACACGTTCTTTGTTTTACACGATACTTTTGCATTTAAATATAATTAATAATTAATAGATTATAAGAACATTTTGGTAAAAAATATCTTAGAACTACAGTAGAAAAATGTTCGAGTCTTTTACATTATTTTGAGTCAATTACTATTATGTATTTTTATAAAAGCACTGTTTTATTGAAGATTCATTACATTCATCATTCTTCTCGAGTTTCACTCGGCTTTACGTGTGAAAGATTTCGAGTTTTACAATCTCTTCCATATCTTCCGTAAATAGAACAATTCTATATTTATATATGGTTATAGAAATTTATCCACAACCGGGAACGGAGGGTTTACAAAACGATGTGCATTTCGCGTTACGCACAACGACGCGGCTGACAGTGGATGGTTAACGAGAGGCATCCCGAAAAGTCGATTCGTATGTCCTCGTGAATCACGCATTGCGTCAACCGCGACAGCGGTGAGACATAAATCGATCGTTACCGTTAAATTCTCCGGTGTACCTTGAAACGTACCACCGGCATTGCGACGCGGCAATGCGCCAACGGCTACGGGTATCAGGTGGTCGTCTGTTTCGCTTGTGGTCGAATTTATAGCGCAAGGAAGAGAGAGAGAGAGAGAGAGAGAGAGAGAGTTTTCTCTCTCCTCTCTTCTCTCTTCCGCGATATACTAAAATAATTTCAATCGAATGCAGACTAAAATTGCACGAGCGTCATCGCGAGGCAACAGTCACGATTCACGAAATCGCGGGGTGTCGGAAGCACGTGCTGCTCTTTCTGCCTTCCTTCTTTCCGAGCTGGCTTTTGGCACGACGCCAAACTTCGGGGCGTTTCTCCTGTTACCTCTTTGTCTTCATCTCGTCGTTTTCCTTTTTCCCTCTTCGCTGTCTAGCACGGAAGAACATAATCGTCCCAGGCTTTGGGCAAGACAGACTATTCGTCTTTTACTCAGAATCCACCACAGCTGCGGATACAGTGGTCGCTTCAGATGATCGCGACATAATTAATCATTCGAATGGCACGAATAGAGCATTTCGAGGAATCATCAACCATCCATTTCGTTGTTTGTCTTCGAACTCTTAATTGTGTATCAAATCGAGGAAATAACTACCTAAGTAAATTCCAACTTTGATCCGACTTTCCGAGATATCGGATAATCTCTCAGATAATTCTCCGCTCGTAATTCCAAATCGGATTCGCGTCACAATGAAAATTAATGAGTATTTAATATCGTACATGAATAATGATAATATCTTTCGAATTGTTGTGAATTAATGATCGTAGATGTCAGGATGGAATATTTCGAAGGACGCGAGCCATAAATAGTTTGTTCAGCGTCTTGTTTTATAGTAATTCACTTAGCTGAGGAATTTTTTCGGCGTGTCCCGTGTTCACGTTACCAATTAAGGATAGCATGAAATATTAACTCTCCTCGAGCTAGTACTAAGAGAGAAGCATTTATATATCTGCGAAACACCACGAAGGCTGATTGCTATGCACAGCTGATCTTCGGCCCGGCTCAGCTCCTCGGATTCTCCTCGGGGTGCAAGCCCGCTTGGAAGGTCGCGCAAATGGTTCCCATAAGGCCTTGGAGAACGTGACATCGGCTAGAAATATATCGCTCCGGAGGAAAGAGGTTGTTTACGAGATTCCAGCTAGCCATGGGAATATCGGTTGAAACTGGAGCGACAAATAGTGATAGCTTTGAGCACGAATGGAATCATTTTCGATATTTTCTGCGTATTTCAGTCTTGCATTTCATCAAAGATTACATTCATATAACGTAGGTCAGGCAAATATTTTGACAAAAAAATATTTTAATGATGAATTTATTAGTTGGAATAGTTAGAAAAAAATACACGAAAAAAGAGATTATAAATAATATATTCCTACATTGTTAGACAATGGTAACTCCAAATTTCTTAACCTAAATAACATTTTATTATTTTTAACTTCTATGTGTGTCAACGTAAATCTATCTACCTTTATTGTTAGTAAACAGTGTTAAAATAAATAACGTTCATATTAACGTGTGTAAATAATAACAAATTTAATACACTTTTGCGAGCTAAATTAGTTAACTCCGTTGTTTTAATTAAATTAACAATATGCCGAATAAGAACAATGACGACATATTGAAATGATTAAAAATAATTTAAATATAATTTAACAGTATAAT
Source organism: Acromyrmex echinatior (assembly GCF_024713525.1). NCBI lineage: Eukaryota > Metazoa > Arthropoda > Insecta > Hymenoptera > Formicidae > Acromyrmex > Acromyrmex echinatior. The sequence continues at coordinate 7,434,205 of NC_141855.1, read as the reverse complement.
AATATATTTTAAGGAGGCTTTATATGATAATATTAAACTATAACATATCATCTAAGTATTTAAAATAAAAATCGTATCTTCTATTTATATACGTGAATCAGAATATTAGAGAAATTAACTTTGTCGGGAGAATATTATTTTATTCATGGCCTTTTTACGCAGAATATAGTATTTTATTTTACATTACTGTGCTATTATTCTGATAAAATTATCTAAGCTATTTAGATTAATCATGATTTGAACGTTTGGGTGGATAACGACTATCACTGGTGACAGGTTGTCCGACTTAGTTGTTTAATAGGTGACGAAGGACTTGTACTTTTGTCGGAAATAAAGCGCAGTCGGACACCCACACTGCAATAATAATCGCGCAAGCGGAAATACATCGCGAGAGGATCCGACACAGTGAAACCTTCACCCAGTTACCGTGTATACGTCTTTAGTGCAAAATCGTGAGCAGATCGAAGGAACTAGGGCGCCTAGTTACGTCCGTAACAACAGCTTTGTTTAAATGACCTTTTCACGCCTAGTTTCGTCTCTTCCGCTTTCGTTCCGTTCCTGTTACAGTTACCACGAAGGTCGCATCCTCGATACGGTATTTTTGGAAATATTCGACGAACGGTAGAGAAAGTTCTCTCGACGAAAAAGTATTTATAACGAGGAATAGAATTACGTCAGATAAATATAATGCATCCCGCAACATTTATTATTCACCAAAATGTCAAAGGACGATTTATAATTCTTCATAACGTACACAATTCTCCAGGCTCTTGATTTTTAAAATAAAAATAAATTATATCGATGTACGTATACGAAGTATTTCATACATTTAACTTATTGTTAGATGCTAATGTTGGAAGTTTGAAAATTACGTGCTACTTCTTTTGTCCAGACATGAGATACGTTTTGTTGATGAAAAATGATTAATATCTTAAAAAAATTCGATGACTAAAAAGTAACTAATTGAACCGAAAATTGTAATCGTTCGAAAGGTCTTTTCGTCAATTATTTCTCTGTCATTCTCACGTATATAAGGAGCACAGAATTACAAGATTGACATTTGATGTAATAAACAATTAAAAGGAAACGCTATTCTGTCAAAACTACGATAAGTATATTATATGTTTAAAAAAATGTGAAAGTTTCCTTAAATTAAATGTAAAAAATATTAAGTGAAATAGACTAAGAAATGCTTAAATACAAATAAGATAGAAGAAAACCATTTTCGGTTAAAATGATTCTTGGTGCTTTTAGTAATGTTTATTATGTGAATATACAAATGTAATTATTAATTCTATAGACTGCTCCGATTTGACTTAAAACACAATCATAAATTGAAATAATAATCTCTTAATTAAATTAATTGATCGTCGGTTTAATAATAATGTTAGTTAACATCTTAAAAACTTGATCAATTAGTTTAATTGTGAAATTATTATTTTCGTTTATAATTAGATTTTTTTAATTCGACAAATATTATTAATTGTAAGCATGAAAACCTGCTTTGCCCGAAAATGTTTTCTTCTCTCTTATTTGTGTTTAAATATAAAAAGTTCTGAAATTTTTTCAATGATGAACTGAACGAAGTGAACTTCACATTTAAAGTGATAATCAAAATAAGCGACATATATCATGTATCGCGTCGTATCTCAACGTAATCGATTGCTTTTTCTGCTTTTTCTTCACCGTTTTCAATGAAGAGAGTACAAACAAGCTCCTATCTCGGTTTCATGAAAACCATTGCTCGTTTCAGCCGAGTGTCTACGTGACTCGTGTGAACTATAAAGCGATTGATCATACCTTGTCTTTGGTTTGGTCTTCTCGATAAATCAATACCTGCCTTTAGATGTGTCTCACTCTTGTCACGTCTAATCGCGAGCACACCGACTTTTTATCGTTCGTAGACGATGTTAATAAGAGATATTAGACAGGTTCACCCCTGGCGCCGTGTGGCACACAGTATACTAGTGTGTATGGTCAATTAGTCATACGACTGTTTGCTCGCGATATGATATCTCGATAAGCGGTCCGATGCCTGCACGTGTTATGACATCAGTGTATTTTGTTGTGTAACACTGGAATGCGCGGGTCGAATTTATCGGTGCGTGAGTCTTCCATCAGTGACGAGCTCGGAAAGCTCTCAATAGCACAACTGCGATCCTTCAATGACTCAACCAGATTTCTGTGACGAAACAACCTTGTCAAAGTTAAGGCTATGACATATAAAGAAACGTAAAGTACTGAGATACGTAAGCAATAAAGGATCACTTGAAGTAGAGACGTAAGACAGTAATATAAGCGATAGCAAATCCACTCTCTGCTTTTGAAGTGGAATCTAACTCTAAAAAGTCAACTCTAACTTTTAAGAATTGATAATTGAGCGACTCTTTTTCAATCCTGATTCAATGCCACTCTTTAGAATTAAATTCCACTCTAAAGATTTTAGAAAGCAAAATATTAATTTACTACTTACGTTATACTGCTTAAGTTTTTTGTATGAGCCATAATCTTTATTCTTTTATTACATAAACTAGTGTAAAAAAATAGAGGCGTAGACACAGAACCGCGGGCGCGAAGTTCTAACAATATGTAATGACTATTATCACCTATTAATTACTATCTTGAAACATACCGCGGTTCAGTCCACGATAAATAAAGCAAAGGTTAATTTAATAAGGCAAAGGCAGTTAATAATCCGTCGCCGGCAATAGGAACGTCCATCATAGCAGCTACATTCGTAGTGCTACGAAGTATGGATGTGCAGCTTAGGAACGATGTACCAATCGCTCGGCAGTCGTTACAACTGGTTCGTAATGACAAACGATGTCGTTACGTCTATCTGATTACGCGAGGCATAAAGAATCGCTGCCGGACTGAAAAGCACCCATGGTGAGAGGAAGGGGTGAAAAGGGAGACCCCTCAATGAGCGGAGCGATTACGAGAACGAATCGTGGCTAGTCGGCCATGACGGAGCCTCTTCTCTGCAACCGATACGCCGCGTCCGTTATTTCTCGACATAAATAAATTCGACCGTGATTTAGCACCGTGTACTGGCCAGCCGTTTCCAATGACTGAAGTATGGGGTTATCGCGACTGCAACGCGCCGTCTGACGTATATACATACGTGGTCGCACGAGTGATCATCGTTACTTCAATCCCATGTACTCTGTAATATTAGAATAATTGTTTATCACGTGCTTTCGATGAATTAAATTTGTGAATTTTTATGTTTCTGAATGTTTATTCGTAGACACGCGTCTCTCTGCGATTATCCAAGTTAAAGGAAATGACAATTACTCGTTAAGGACTCGTTAGGGTGATAAAATTTAAGAGGGACATTAATTTTCAGGTTTTGTTTAACCTTTAAGTAGTAGATGTTTTAAAAATACACGAATTGATAGATGGAGAACGTCTCAGAATGTCAGAACATCCTTTAAAAAATATTTACATATTTTTTATTAGTATATTATGTTATAGTTAAAATATTTATCCTTATGGAATAGAGGAATGTAAAAATAATGAACTTTCAAACTTCTAGGATCTGCACTGAAAGAAAAGATTGGCTAAATATGGCATAGTATTTTTAATTGCTTGCAGCAGCCAAGTTTTGGCTATCACAATCAAAAATGGGCTATCGCAGCTAATTAAAAATACTATGCCATATTTTATCGTGTAATTTGTTGCAGCAGGTTTTTCTTTCAATGTGGGCAATATTTTTTTATTCTCCTTTTCCAGAAGATTTCACAGGAAACTATACATGGAGTGCTGTGGCCATCCCATCTATCCACTTGAAAGTTAAACTCTCCGCGTTTGAATTCTCGTAATTGCGTCGAAATAACGACCGCACTAACTGATGAAAGTTTTCGAAATTAATGCTATTTAGGGGTGCTTTTATTGCCACAGGATTTCATCGTGATGAAGTTCGGCCCTAAATTTGAAGACTAATTGTAAACTTGAGTTCAGATTACTGATTGTGAGTATTCAACGTCAGTCTCGCGATACCTCTTAACGAAGTTCCATGTTAGATTTCATCCGATTACTCTACCGCAGGCACTTCAAAGTGTACAAACGAGAATTATGCAACTCTCGGAGCAGATTCTCGGGCGTCGAGAGAAGAGCGCCGAGGGCAAATTCTCTGGAATCAAACGCGCGAATATCATCCACATCTATTTCGGTAATCGCTTGCGCGAGCATCTGCTCCTCGTTTCTTCGGTATCTCCGACAGTGCGGCAGATACGTATAAATGTTCCGCGACTTCTTCCTCTCGTCGTCGAACGCACCCGGAAATATGACCGCCGTAACATAACTGCTACGCCTGGTAGATTTAATTCGGACGCAACTGGGTTACGCCGTCGTTCCTTCCCCATCGTCGATTCCGCGAAATAGCGCGTTATTTTACGATGGCCGTTCCTTCGACAAACATCAAAGCCCCGAATTCTCGGCGTGTCGTCGACCGTCGCCCGTATAAATCAGGAGTCCCTGGTTTCATCTCGAGAGGGTGCAAAACTCAGACGGATTTATGCGCATTGCGCATCAGATACGCCTGACAGCCGTATAATGATCCGTCATCGCCCGCGCAACATAATTTTAAGCCATGAGCTTCTTCCACGATGACACGAATCAACAGGCGAAAAAAAAACTGATGAAACTTACCGGACTTTGGTAAGAATGCCAGTGCATGTTGCTCTCTTGTTTTTACAATAGCATGAGGCTTCCTATATGATAAAAGGTCAACGAGTTAATATAAGAGACAAGTAGGTGAGTGATGACATGAAGGTCAATGTAGTATGAAAGTACTGTGTAGACATCGCAACAACGCGAATTCTGCCATGCCATCATGGGCGGATCTTACTTTCCTTTCATTCAAGCTCCATAAATTCCTTGCTACTCGGCCTACGAAGTTAGTCGGCGAAGCGCCAGCGAAATTCGCCGTTGTGTACAGTTTAATCGCTGCTTCCCACGGTACGTGCGGGGCATCGCCGATTAAGCCGTCTCGGGAGAACGGGCTTGATCGTTCGCGAATAATTTCCTCAGATTGCCCCCAACCTGTCCCAATCCTCCTCTCACCTCGTCGCGCTGTCCCGCGTTCTCCTTTTTGCTCACACGCGCCGCTCTCGCGCCGGCGACAAAGTAATCTCGCCCGGGATAAATTATTCGACGGCCGGCGAAAATGTAAATTCGCCCCGGTGGGCGAGGGCGGCGATTTATACGCGACCAAGCGGGATACTTTGCTGGCACTTAAGTGCCAGCCAATCCCTTTTTCGCCCGACGCACGCGCTCGCTAATTTATGCGACTGCATTTCGCGGTATTCGCGCTGCAGACGCGCCGTCTCTCACAAACGCTAATTCTACTTGTCGCGACGTTCGCTCGCAGACGGGAAAGACGTACGAGAGAATCCGCGAACGTTCGATGACGAATTAAAGTCTTAGTTGCGATACAAAGCATTTGCTTCACAAACTGTACGATATCACTTGAAAGAATTAAGTTGTAGGATAACTTATTAGGTTGTGAAATCGAATAGTGTTAGAGAAAGTTGTATAAATGCCTTTTATATTTGGTTGATGGCATCTATAAATTTATATATCTTGGTACAAAGATTGAAATTAAATAAAATTTATGATATCAAATAAAAAAAGAGGAAGCTGATTTCTGTAGAAAAATGTGGATAAAAGAAATAGTATTTTTCGTAGATTTTTATCTCATTTGGGAAATACTTCGAAAATTAAGCAAGAATATTGTAATTTGGATAAATACACCATACTTGTGCTCAATTTTCAAACTATTTTTCGAATTTTTTAATAATTTTATTGTATCTAGGAGATCAAAATCTACAAAAAAACTATTTTATTTACACTTTCATTTCAAACATGCTGTGATATCTATATCTGTTTCCTATGGATTTTTTTCTCTAATAATTATTATTTTAGAATTTCTATGCATAGATCGCGATTGATAAAAATAATATTTATTGTAAATATAAAATTTGTTACACATCTAAAACTTTTAATTTTATACATATGGACGCCAATAAGCCGTCCAAGTTAGATTCGAATAATACAATATATATTCTTAATTTAAATTTTAATATATGATAAGGCGCCGAAACGTTCGCCGAAACGGACATTCCTATGAATCAAATTATCTCAGATACGATTGTGTATCAACATTTTTTTTAATGTTGTGAATTTAAAATTTATTACTTGAACATGTCATAAATTTATTGTACAAAATCATTGAGAATATCATCGCTCTAACATTTTTATATAAAGATATATATATATATATATATATATATATATATATATATATATATATATATATATATTAGGTGTTGGAATTAATTCGTAGCGTTTTTTAATGAAAGAATGTTATTTATTTCACATGAGCATTAAAAAATACATTAATGAAAGTACTTCCCATCACTTGTAAAACGCTACGAATTAATTCCAACACCTAATATATATATATATAGATAAAAAACCTGGTAGAATACAATTTTCTGCCAGAGAAAATGAAATCTTTTCCTCTCAGTGTCTCTTTCGTGAACAACACTGATTTATTTTATTTCATATTCTTTATCTCTGCCTTCTGATTTAATGATCCATCAAACTGACGTCAGAATCTATTTTCTTACGCGACGACCGCATTATCGTTGTCGTTTTAATGTCGAGAGAAAAATGCGAACGTGCTCGGTCGGTCGGTGCACCAGTTCTTTGCGACCGCAAGTGAGTAACGCACCCTTGAAACTCTTAAGAGTCACGTGACACCTCTAGACACATTGAGACTTAAAGGCTACTTGGAAACGAACTCTGGTCTTGAAAATACTTGGCCTCGGCTCGAGTCTTGCCTGACGTCACGTGCGATTAAGATGCAGGACCTCCTACGGTCATTTTATTATTCCTATTCTATCCAAATATCTCAATTCAATATCCGTTTAATCTTTCTTGATGCAAAAAATACGTCGCGTGTGATACTAACTTTACTTTTTATTATAGTGAACGAATTAATTAGCTCTTCAACATTTCACGAATATCCAAATATATAACTTTTATGCAAACGGTAAGTTACAACATAAAAACAATCTAATAATAAGATCATACATATGAAATAACAATACAACACATAATTATATGATATTATCGCAACATTAAATATTGTTTTTACTTAAAATATATTATCATGCACTATTTTTAGATTGAATGAAAGTTAATAAATGCATCATAGGGCTGGGCTGCTACTCACGCAAACGCGACGCACGCATATTACACGTTCACCAAGTACGTGCAACGAGGGGGTTATTTCGAGCGGTGACATTGAGCACCGGTTGAAAAATGAAAAAGCTCATGGCGCTTAAATATACTGAGAAGGACGGCTCTATACGAGACTTGGGAGACACCGCGACGCGCGCGACCAGCCACACCTCTATATTCGTCGCGTCATAACGAATTACTGTGCAAACCGGATTAATGTAAACCACCCTTCGCGAAACCTTCGCCCGTGCGAAGACCCCTGCGGACAAAAGAGTATTAGCAGTGTGGGAAGATTATCTGGTGTTCCTTGCCGTGTCGCATTGCCGCTTCTGTCATTAATTCTAAAATGTACAACGAAGACTTTCTGGTTGTTCGTTTGCTCGTCCATAAATACCGAGAGATGCTTTCAATTTTCTAATTGTATTTCTAGAAGGATATATTATTATGATTTTGTATAATTGTAGGATATGTAGTAAATCATGTTGCATTCATGCGAATTTCTGCTCGCTTATGCTATAATTTCACTCGTGCTTACCCTGTTAAATATCAAAAGAACAATGGTAACCCAATTCTATCTCTTGAGAATAAATAACATTTTATTGTTTTCAATTTCTATCTCAAAATGTAAATTAATCCACTTCTGTGTTTCAATTGTTTACATTAACGTATGCACTTTATAAATAATAAACTAAATTTTAGTTAAATTTAATACATTTTCTTAAATTAAATTGTTAAACTCCTTTGTTTTGATTAAATTAATGACATATTACGAGCAGTGGCAACCTATAGATAAGATTAAAAATGACTCAAATTGGGGATAATTTGACGTTATGAATTTATCAGTGTAAATCCAATTCCGCGGACATTAGCTGCAATATTTCTACATTTAACTTAGCCCGAGATAGCGTTGTACGCAATTTTCGTAGAAAACAGATAATACTCGGAATCATAGATAGACAGTCACATTCCGCGGGATACGAATGCAGATTATTAACCCCAGAAGTAAAACTGAATAATTTGCTGCCATCCGCGAGAGACTGCAATTTTAGCAATTAGACTGGATTACAACGCGAGTGGCTTTGCACTCTATCAGCGAGGTTCAGGCGGAAGGGGTTAAACCGAGAAATAACTCATCCTGATCAAAGATTTCGCCTGACTCATCTCGACTCTGATTCGTCTCGACTCATCTTATGGACACTAAGACTCCAGCTGACACGCGGACGCGATGGAACGTTTGACGAGATTCTCCGTAAAGTCAGGCCCCTGTTTTTCTGGGAGCAATAGCCTGGAGTGCTGCCAAATCCGTAGATGGTCGAAGCTAGGAAGTCGCATCGAGCAGATATTTCCACGCCCGGAATTCGTAGGATACCAAAGCTCTGATCATCATGAAGCAGAATCTTCCCTCGATGCACCGAACTGCGGTGTTTCGAGTTCACGACAACGAGAGCGACCGTCGTGGAACGAGATAGCTCGACGCGTTGGTAGGCTGTCCGATTCTACCGGGAAGGATATAATTTACCCATGTATTTCGGGAAGTCGCGGGTTGAAGATGTGCACTCTGACGACTATTTGAAGCGTGTTACCGTATTCTCGAGACGAGGAAGCCGATTTCGACAGACGGCTGTCAGCCTGTCTGACGTCCGATAACGTAATTACGTAAGCACGTCTGCTTGGATCATATCTTTGATAATGTCATTTCCTACTCAGATTTCCCGAAATAAATTCCGATGGCGATTCCAGTGCTCTTAACTGATTAGCGCGTGGGACGTGTGAAATAAGATCGTGTGTTACATAGAAGATTCGAAATAATTTCCGTCAGTTTCGTAAAACTGAAACGAATGAACATAAAAAGATAGAGTTATCAAATATATAATCGTAATGTGACACTTTATGTTAAATGCATTCGCTTGTATCGACGATGAATGAATCGCACAAACTTAATTAACTCTAATACTCCACTGGATAATCAATGAAATTCAACTATAAAAAGAAAAGAAGTTTGAACATTATATAGTTAAAATATTCGCACTTTCTAGCACATTATAATTCCAATCTTACAATACCATATACGTTGAATGCACTACACGTATACACTGAAGCAAGGTTCCCTATAAATTAGAGATACATTTCATTCATTAATTAACAGTGGCATATTTGGCACTGACTCAGATTTAGAGATTAAAGCAGCTTCATTCGGAGAAATCGTGTAGAATAAATTTGCACGACTACCAAGATCTACGAGAGCGAAGTGTTCCTTTTCGTACATTAGTTCTAATCTAAGAATTTTAAACAGAACATGTACGCCGGAGGATCCCAAATCGACGTCCGAGTTCTAATGGATCTGCGAATCCCGCGAATCGGCTATCTAAGGCAATCTTTGGCAATACGCCAGGAATAGTCCGCGGGGTGCGCACATAGATCTCTTTGCCGAAAGCAAAGGGGTCTTTGACACATCTGTTGGGGGTGAGCCAACTTGAAAGTGTGGCTAACGTGCACCTGGATAAACCCGCATCGCCTCCTCTCTTGAATACAAAGATTAGCAGTGACGATGAGAGGCGCCTGCTGAGCGAAATCACTGTTTTAATGGAATCGATGAATATAGTCGGCAGAAGGGAGAGAATCACAAAGGAACGATCGGTAGTAAAGTCTTAAGTGCGTGCGCACAGTAGCCAACACTTCCACGAATTTCTTTGTCTTTGTTACTCAGATCTTCGTAGGTGGGCCAGGAGATTCGCGGGGATAGATTTTCCACGCGACAGAAACACTGCAGCGTCTTTGAGCGGCTAACAAAATATGCGGGGCGATTAACCTCAGCGAAATACAAGCGGAATTGATTCTACCTCTGACGCAAAACGCCGATGAATGTAGCTGAGAGAGAGATACGCAGATACGCATCACAATAAGAGAAATTATAACGACTTGTATTGAAGAAATTGTTTTAGTCGAATCATACAATAATTTTTAAATTATAATACAGTGGTATACACACACACATACATATATATATATTAGAATTGGGTATTATAAGCATTTTAAGAAAACATTTTGATATTTCTTGCATACTGAAGCATAAAAAAATCTTGTTCTTATTATTTGAGATTCATTAGAATTTTATGCATTTTGATATTAAAATTGATTATTTTAAAGGCAAATGTTGAAATGATGGGATCCTATTACCCATTCGATACTCATATTAATTTCTAAGATAGAATAATATGTGCATTCTTATAAGTAATTTGAACATATGAAATTTTTTTGGAAGAAATTATGCAGAAATGAAAGATCGTTATTGATTTTAATGTGTAATTTTGCTGGCACCCTAAAAATGAAATTATCAGATATCTATCACGCACAATATATTTATTACATTCATATAACATCTAAACTTGCTCATAATACCGAACATTATATACTTTGCAATTAAAATAATTCTAAAAACTAGTAAAATTTAAGTTTTTTAATAGAATTCTGTTGTTAGTTCAAATCTTACTTGTCAGTGCACGGAAAGAATGATTTTGTTGAAGTATTTAAAAATTTAGCTAGATCTGAAAAATAATTTTGTTGAACTATCAAAATATTTATGTAAAATACAAGTTTGTTAAAAAATCAAAATTTTTAAATGTTTTTATAGTATTGCTCATCATGCTTAATTTTTCTATATAATTTTAAAGGTCCAATAAAATTATTTTCTGTATGTAGTTAAATTTTTTAATATTTTAACAAAATCGTTCTTGTCTTGTTATTACTTTAAGCGATATAAGTCTTGATTTTTTGTTTCTTCAATACTTACTCAATACGTAATATAGATTTTTTAAATTCGTATAGTGCAATGAATGTTGAAACTCCATAGAAAAAAAAAGGAAATTTGTATAATAATGTTTTCCAACGCATATCTATAATTAAGTTTGAATTCACAAAATCAAACTCAAGATCGTACACGAACTTAAAGGGATACGTACTCGCCAAGTTCTGATTACGCCAGGCATAGCCTGTATAAATAATCTCGACTAAACTACTCACGACACGGGAAATAATCCGCGTCGCCGGCGCATCCATTCCCTGGCGTTCTCCAGTAATAGAATAGAAATTCTCGCTAAGTCGCGCTTCCGAGATCTCTCTCTCTTTCTCTCTCTCGTTGGCATCTCCCGCCAGGTTCGTTCCTGCGTACATCTCGTGAAGAAGAAAATGAAATGTAAACTCTGTGCTCTCGCGAGTGGAAACGTAGAACGGACAGATGACACGAAGACACAGTTTCTACGGGCACGAAAACACCGACCACGTCGCTTCCACGAAAGGAGCCTCCATCGTCGTTGGTGGGCCGCAAATAGTCTCAGAATGGATCCCTCGGTAGATGAGAAGGGATGCGTGAATGTTGCACTTTCCGCCACGCAGTATCTGTCTTCGCGCTCCGGCCGGCTCCTGATCGCTCCCGGGCTGATGGAGCGAGAAATTCGCGCAGACACGATCAGCGCCGCTTTAATGCTGCGATCGTCCGCTTCCTCGGACACCGATTGAATCAGCAATGCGTTTCCACGTAACAAGCACGCGGAATACATCGGAGAAGCTGTATGCATCTTACTTGTACCTGTACCGTCGCGTACAGTTAAGCCGTTCGGCGTCGTTTCATTTCACTTGCGATGTTAGCGAATTTACGTGGCGACGCCGACGCATGCCTTCACGCGCATTAAGGTCGCCCGAGTTTAATCGTGACAATGGACAATGGCATCACCAGCGATTATTCAAATAAGCACTACTTATAATACACGTTTGAAGGAAAAGTAAATCCCGCGCAATAATCGCGAAGAAAATAATTCGTTCATAATTCTTTCTTCAAGATGGACATTTATGATATTACGGATGTTTCGTAACAACTGTTCGTTATTTTATTGAAATGGTTCTTGGCATCAGTTTTTTTTTCTGTGTTACACAAGAGTTTGTAATTCGCAGAATTAGCTATATATCCAATATAATTTATACTTGTGACGTGCGTCTTCGTGGATCTGTTACGAGAGACCTCGTGCTAGCGATGGTGGAGAACTTTTTTTCGGAACCTCGCGTGACCCACTAATCGCTTTAGAGAAACAACGATCGCCTCTGAGAGTTTTCTTGGTACAAGAACCTTTCTTTACATTTGTTTTCTGTTCGCGTTAGCGACGGAAAGATGCTGCGTTGCGACGCGAAAATTAGATGTGTATTTCGGGCGATCGTAAGCTACGCGCATACAGGCTTGTCACCCCTTTTAGCTTTCGACGTTAGGGGATTTTCCCGCATTTGCTTTGTATTCGGAGATGTTGCGTTATTTATACGTCATTTACTTCTCTTTCAAAGATTACAATTTAATGCTTAGGTATTATGAGATTATTATTTTAATATAATGAAAATGTATGCAATAAATTTGTTAAAATATTGATTGCATCAATGCAGCAAAAAAAAACATTTTTTAAACAATTCTATTGTCAATTATTTTTCAAATTTATTGGATTCTGAGATTCATAAACTTTTATCAACAAATTACAATATTTTTAACTTTTAAACACTTTTCCGCATATCTGACTTTTTAATGCTTTTTCAATGTTTATAATCTTTTATTGATAAAATAAAAGTGCATACATATATTTGTTTGATATCCTTATGTTCCTTAATATCTGATTTTTCAATTGAAAAAAATTTTACAAGATGTTCATTTTTATTAAAGTTTATAAGCAATTAAATTAGGTTGTGGATACGTCATACATCAGTGTATTGTTCCTATAGTGAGACTAAAAGTTTATATATATTCAAAAATATTTCCTTTATTTTCATTTAAATCGGCGAAATTTTTTTATTCAATATTTTTTTCGCAAAAGATCATGGTTGTTTTAAAAAGTTTACAAAACTCTTTTCCATCTGCTATTAATATATGAAAAGATTTTTTTTATTGAAATATCTAAAAATGTAACCAGATCTGAAAATAATTTTATTGGCCCACAAAAATAATTATGTAGGAGCTCAAGCATAACAGTTTTGACATTTTAGCAACCAGCTTGAACGCTCGACATAATTATTTTGGTCTAATAAAATTATTTTTAGATTTGTATTTGTAGACTCCAGCAAAATTTATAAATATTCTAGCACAAAACCATTCTTTTCATGTATAAATTTTGTAGTGAAGGAAGTGTTAAATTTTGACGTTAAGATATATCGAATAAACATATTAAAATATAAATTAAAAGGAAACATATAAAAGCGACAATAAGCATCACCTGATGCAATATCGTGACAACTCGACATCGGTCACTGCACATATCATACATCCGGGGGTATTCGTCTTATTCTCGTACTACTCGGTCGCGCGGAGCGAAGTCGAGTGCAGGGCATGCACCCGTGAAATGCATCGGTTGCATCTCTCCTCGTTCCCGTTCCTCTCGTTCCCCTTCTCGTATACGAACACTGGTGCCTCTCACCGTGTATACGCTTCTTCGTGCATTTGTATGTCGACTCTTCCCCTCTTCTGAGACCAGCTGCCCCTCGGGTACGACTTCTTTCTTTCTCCCTCTCTCCCCCCCCTCTCTCTCACTCTTCCTTTGCTTCTCCATCGGCCTCTTCCCTCTCTCAGTCGCACGTTTGGTAGAGTTGTTCTTCGTGTGCCGAGTCTCTCTTCTATATCGCTGCTACGCGCCGACGACCGCTAGTGGAGAGCCGACCGGCGGAAGAGTCACTACGTTCGCTCGGAATTACAATTGCTCGCGTACGAAGCGCTCGTCATTCATCGCTCATTGCTCCGAATCGCATGGCACTTCGAATTGCGTGCGTCTCACGCGCGCCAAGTCGCACGTCTTCAAATTGCACGCGCTTCCACTCGTGACCCAAGGTGCGAACAGGACGAGACTTTTTGAAATAAACATCTCGGTGCCGCGTCGAGGAAGGCCAGTGATCCGATCGATGCCCGCAAGTGCAGTAGCATCGTCGAGAGCACTAATCATTCGCAGTGATTGAAAAGAGCTTTGAATATCGTGGGAACGGCGACGGTGGTGGAAAAATTATGGAAAATCGTGCGAGTGTCTGACAATTCGAAGAGATGATTTATTATAAGTGGCAAGTGCGACTGGATTATTTTTGAATAGTTGTTTAACGATGATTGATTAAGACATAACTCGGATGGGCTGATACAAATTTGAAGTAAATACCGTAAATGTGTATCGATACTCTTATTCCTATCGCGAGCCATGACGGGTGTCGATGACCGAGGACCGCCAGCTGGAGTCGCGATCGATAAAGTTTGACATGGCGCAAAAATATTGATACGTGCGATCTGTCAATTTGTCGTTCGATCACCGAGAATCGATAACATTCCGCTTTATTACCCTGACGCGCGTCAATAGTTCGGTTCTCCGTGAAATTGCGTGCATTTCACGCGATTTGCGGGCCATCTGCAAACTGTGGGATTTTCACTGCGGAGAGAGAGACTCCTCGGTAGCGGAGCGATTAAGATCGATCTCTGGATCTCTGGGTATAGATCTCGTGTAAGGCGCGCCTAGTAGTCGGTACGATCGATCGATCGTGCTACCATGAGACTGTGTGGGTGAGAGATTAGGAGTTGGCTGGTAGCCATGAGTCGCGTCGGATTCCATACGTTCGTGTGACAGAGCAAGGAGGGACATTTCGCCGTTTCCGTGGAGAGGAGAAGTTCGTCGCCCGCGCGCGGTGCGGTCACGGATGTGCCGACGTTGCCTCAGCGGAGACATGAAAGGTAAACAGAACATCGTTGGCGCGTTAATCGACAATCAGTCTCACAATCGTCTGATTTACGCCTTTGTAATTTATTTATCGTCTACGAGCACGGTTTATAGCTTTTATCTTATCTCTCGGCTCTCGGTGTGTACTCGACATTTTGTTCCCGCGTCGAGCGCTACACGCTCCATCGGGCAATAATGTCGCAACATTCCAGGCCGGGATCACCGCGCCAGGCCGGCCAAGAATTGAAAATTTTGCAATAATTCCAGCTTAAACGATAAAATCCATGAATTTCGCAAGCGAGCCCTCTTGACGAAATGAAATGTTCTAATGTTAAGTTCCGTTAACTACTCGTGCAAACGTGAATATACTCATTCGCGTTATAACGACTTTACTATGCAAATTGTAGATTTTTCTCTCTGTCAGGATTTGTATTTGCATCTTGCTTTTTTATATTTAGTTTAAATATTGCTGATATATTTAAACTTCATTTGAAAACTATATTATTTTTTTACTTGCTACTTGTTTAAGTTTCCAAGATTGCATATGTACATATTAATATATAATATATACTTACAATTAGTGCTAAATCACTTGATATCAAGATACTTATTGTAGAATTAAAACGTGTGATAATACAGACTGATATGCCATAATTATTATAGTAATAATAATTATTTTATTAATAATTCTGAATTTCAAAATAATTAAAAATAATATCAACTCTATTAAAAATTAAAACTAATTAAAAACAAACTAATTAAAAATAATTCTAAATATACTGAATGAAACAATGTAACATTATAAATCGTGAGAACGACATGATGTCGCACGAATGTTACGCGCATCTAATTAAAAAAATTATATTGGAAAAATCACGGAAAATAGTTCGTGTGCGCTCGTATTTTCACGTAGGAGTGAACACCCATCGATACGTATCATCCTGCTGCAGCAAGCCACGCAAAAATCATGATAATTAGTTTGCCAGCGGCGTAATAATCGCGAGTGAAGTCACCCGTATCTAAAAGGACAATCTCATGTCATACCGCTGCGGTACGTAGGCGTAATTATAGTCCGGCTGTAAATAAAAACACTCGTCCTTCGTTTAGTATCGACATCGACTATCCTGCGACGAAGATTCTTCCTTCATTCGAAGATATACTATATATAATGTCCGCGATTTGAGTCTCCTCTCGACTATTACGTAAACGCGTATCAAAATTCACGACGGATACTTCGATGCTGTTACACGAATCCAGTTTTAAATGTGACATCGCCATGATCGTGGGAAAAGATATTTTATCGGAGATGAGATTGAACCTATCACTCAATCACTCAACCTATCATGAATTATCGTGTAAATTGAAAATTAAACAAAAGTGTAATTATAGAGAAAATATAAAATATTTAAAATAATAGAGAGAGAAGTGTTCAATAAAAAGAATATTTTAACAAATCTATAAAAATATAATTTTTACAAAAATTAAGGATTAACTAGAATGTCTGAAACCACAACTTAGAAATTAATAATTAATTATCAATGATAAAATTAATTGGCGATCAATTTAATCTGTGATAACATTTCAGTTACAGTTTGATTATGTTTCAAAATTCGACAGTAATTGGTGTGCAATTTATATAACTGAAAGATATATTTAAAATTTATATATAAATTAATATATAGACACTAAAATCTATTCTCGATCTTCTTCACTCATTTGATAATATTATTAATTTTTTATTATTTGAATTTAAGATGATTAAAAAATGTGTATATATATATATATATATCTACATACATATATATGATCTTGAATTTACTTTTGCATTTTTTATTATATTTTAATAATAAATAGAAGAAAATTTGATTTGTTTTATGTAGATAAATCTATTTGATCATCACTAGTCTTTAATTTTTTATGTTTTAATTTAATTGAATGTAGAAAATTATTTGACAACGTACATTAATAGAATGACATTTTATTATGTAAGAGTGATGTTTTCACGATAAACAGTATGATATTCAATAGCATTTGACATACAATGTGCATTGTAACATAATAACAATTGTAACGTGTGCATAATGACGTTTACAAATCTAATATCTTCGTAAATGATAGATGCGACCCTTATAATAGTGTTACGATATAATTGATGAATTTTCAATACAGCTTCGCAATTCCGCGAGAGTACCGCTCCATAACTCATCCATAATTATTTTAATAAACTTTACAGTGGAATAAAATTAAACCGCCGTATTAAAGCAAAACATAATCAATTATCCACAGATTTTGTTATTTGACAATTCTCGACATCGTGCGTTATTCTAGTGAATTTTTACAATTTAACTGAAAATACTGCTAAATTTATTGCATTCACAGTGAATATCATTGCAGTTCGCAGAAAGATACTTGACGCAGTTTATGCGCAGTTTAATGCATGCACTGCGCAGTACATATATAAACATATTTACGTCATTGTGTCAGAAATGCTGTGCTGGCGGAGAAATCAAATTTCGCAAAAGAATAGCACGGTTGGTGTCATTTCACACGATTAGTCGTAAACAAATCGTATTCGCGAATATGATCGCATAATATTCGTGTATCGCGATCATGAAACGCAATAATTTTTGATACGAACGAGTCATAGCGTTGCAATTGCGTATGTTTAAAACGTTTCTTCGTGCACTTGTCTGCACGCGTTCGAGTATTTACTCGCGACGGATTTATCATAGATTTCGTAATAATCGAAACGAGATAGACAACGTTTCGTTGGCATCACCGCAACCCCTGGCGGGAGTGCAAATGTCGTGAACGCGACGGATACGATACAGTGTCAAGGGTTGCATTCCTTCATCGCTGACGCATAGCGCCAGGAATTTGTGAGTTTGCACAGATAACACGGCGCAGCTACCTCAGATTATTTTTATCTAACCCATTCTTTATTTGCTTCCATTCATATTTGCGTAAAAATACGTATTCGCAATAAAAAGTCGCTTCATTTAGAATTGATCTTTTCTAAAATATTACAGTATTAATTAAATTCATTTAAAATCATTAGTTATATTACGTAGCCGGAAAGAATACGTTTCTCATATTAAACTAAAATAATTAACATTGAAAATTAAGTTTGAATATGTGCTGTACACTTATCAATTTTTTTATTAATAATTTCAACCTCTCTTCTATGCAGCCACATCAACAAAATCCAACTGTTCATCTTTGCATGATTTATTTACGATATATAATCCTAATTTAAATGTTTCCGAGTTCAAAGTTAAGTCGCTTCGCGACTGATTATGTGAGAGATAATCATTAGCTCTCGCCAAACTCTCCGACAAATTTTCCTTCGTAAAGTCCAAACCGTAGCTCATCAATAATCCGTAAGGCCTTTAATTAGGTTCGAAAATAAAAAAGAAGATATTGGTCGGAAAAATTTTATACGCTCAATCAAGAATCGCATCGATTCTAGCACGGAGTTTCTCGCTAAAGAGGTCGAAAAACAGCCTTAATTTTTAGGCGTTTAATCGTCGATAAATTAATACCGATGAACACGGTTTGCGCGTTTCCCATTTGATTTGTTGGTCAGAATCGTCGTTCAAATGTGTATATGATTTATGTATGTAGGTGTGCGTATGTGTGCCTATTTGACTCGTTAGAAACGTGAATCTCGAACGATGTTAGGTTTCGCACGGTGAGTCAGTAGAGCTGACCGTTGCTCAAGTCGAGGCTCCCATAAACATGTCACGGCGCAATGCAGCCGGACAGGAGACATTGCGACGCGCGATGCAGCGACCCACATGCCAAAAACGGGAAGAGGAATGGCACGAAACCGGCCAACGGGCCGTTCCAACTGCAAAGTTGCATTTACGCCCTCGAAGAATTCACGACGTGAACAGCTGATGCCTCTCATATATACGAAAGCATCTGGCGAACAACGGTTACTATTCAAACCATTAGCTTCGTTGGTGTGTTGGCCTGGTCGTAACAATTTTTAAATTAGATACGTATTATAATATTGGAAAAATATTACAATACATTTAATGTCGTAAAATCATTTTTTTAATTATTTTTAATATCGAAATATAATTTTGTATTGTAATATTTTAATACAACTTGAAAGCTTAAAACTTGTAGCTTCGGCACATACTTACCTTATTTGAAATTTCTTTAATAAAAAAAAAATCACGTGAGAAAAGGCGCGGCGTATTGCGTGGCTATAAGTATTTATGCTGGCACGTTTATTAAGGGTTAAGGACGATCGATCGATATTTATCGTATTATATCAACACGTTCACTTCAATTACTTAATACTAACAGCCGTAGTGGTATCGATAATATAATTACATAACACTGGCGTGAGCAATTAGGATACTAGGCGTGAGAGGGACTTACGAGACGGTGTGGGACTTTCACTTTTTGCAATGCGCGTGGGAGACAAGTGGCTTTATAAAACTTTAATTTAATTTGTGCGTGCTGCGCGGTTCGGTCCACTGCCGCAGCCTACAAACGAATTCCGAGCGACGTAACCGCCACAGCGACCCAGATGCCAAAAGCGGGAAGAAGAAATGGTACAGCTTGGTAAACGACAAGGTTTATTCTCTTAAACTATCATATAAACGTTCCGTTCGCTGCAGCAACGCGATTGTGCAATTATTTTTATAAACGTATCTTTAATACAGAAAATAAACACACTCATGATCGTCGTGAATTTTACGCGGAACAATCAGGATGAGTGATTTAGAAATAGACTAAAATTTGTTAAGTAATAAAAAAATTAGTTCTCTATCTATCTAATAAATTCTATTCTCTATCTATCTAAAAAATATTACAATAATATTACAATAAAATAATATAATTATTACTTATTTGATTATTTCTAATATGACAAGAAGAAGTCTTTATTAACTGTATTCTTAAATTTTAGAAAAGTTTTATTAAACTATCAAAAAGTCATTATTATAAAAAATTTGTAAATATCTATGTTTGAAAGAGATTATATCTTTTCGATCGTATATTCGAGTATACCGAATACGTGATCGTAAAAGCTTTGAAACTATCAGCTCTAAACTGACAGCTCTAATACGTCGGCAGGTCTGGCGAACGCGAGAGTTTACGCACGCATACGTGCGTGCGAACTTACGCGTGCACGAGCGTATGTGTTAGACACAAACGTACGTATATACGTGCACGGTACCACGTACAAAGTGCACGATTGATCATAACTCAGACGAGTTCTCGCGATCGAAGCGCACTATGAATAGTAGCTAATTGACCCAGTTGAACCCGAGTCGGTCGGCGCAAGGCACGATATAAATACCGATACTGATACCGCCCATCGAACACGTACGGGAATCACGCGACTCACGTGCACACACGCGCACACGCGCGATCTTGCAAGGATATTACCGCGGGTCGTGTCCACGGAGGATCTCCTCGGCCGATCCTTCGTGGAATTCCAGCGACGCGACCGAATGTGGGTGTCGTGTCTGACGATCGGCGTGATAAATTAAGGATGTGATCCGATCGATCACATCGCCATTCTTGGCCCAATACGCCGTCTGATAAATTTATCAAGTCGCTCGCCGAGTGAATTTTTGTGTCTCGCGAACGACAACGAGTTGCCATTATAAAATTGATCCTTTTTTTGACCTTGGTAAAGAAGATGTGTGTGAAAAATGAGAATCGGAAAGGACGATATAAAAAGGAGAAACATGAAATATCTTCCACAAGGCAGACGAGTATATGCAGAATTTACTCGATCCCTTAATGGCATGGTCGGGATGTGACTTACGGCTTCATCGGTCAAAGAATTTGTTGTCTTATTGCAATTATTTGAAGCCAATTAGTAATGTGTTTTTATCTGTAAATAAACAAGAAGTTTCATTATATATATTTTATTCAATATTAGATGAAAAAGATTATTGAAGTTAATTAGTAAAGTTTTGTATTTTTTCATCTGTAAATAAAATTTTAAAAATAAGTAGATAAAGAAGTTTGATTAAATGAAAAAAATCGGATTCGGATCCTATCCTGTCTCTCTCAATACGGCCTGAAAATCCACCTTGTCATTAGAAAATTAACATACATCAATAGCAATTTTTTACAGCGATAAACAAACAGATCGGTATTTGCTGCTAGTCATTATCATGATTCCGACGAGTGAAAGTTCACATGTTAATTGATTCGTCAGACGAGCAACGTATACATGGTCTGTGAGTTTCCCGGTAAAACATGATTAGTTCGTAACTAGTATATCCAGGAAGCGAACGCCGATCATTAACTTAAATCTATCGATAGTATCATAAAATCCTTAACGAACGATCTGGTAGCTAGGAAATATTATCGACTTGTGATGCGTAGCTGGCGAAAGATATAAATATAAAGATATGCACATGTGCAATGAATCAAATCATTCTTCATCGAATAACATTGACACAAGCATCATTCTATATTCTCATCAGTTGACACTCTTTATTGGGATGCTTGCCAAACATATCATAGTCTCAAGATATATTTTACACTTTTATATAACTTCAAAAAGCTCAATAAATTTGCCAATGAGAACTTTTGCCTGTTTTGCATTCGGTATATCAAATCACGTCTGCAGTGAATGATAATGAGATGAAAATTGCTACGGCGGTTTATAGTTGTTAGACGGACACGTTTATCGTATTCGAAGTACATATTCGAATACTGCAAAAACTTCTAACTGCACGGCGTGAAGAAATGTTAACGGTTGGAAAATACAAATGCGCGTTTAAGCGTTTCGAAGAAGGAGCGAATAAGTCGGTAGATAACCGGTTAATTTATCTGCTATCAAGTAACATTAGGAACTGCTCGAAGTCATTAATCATCTTTATGCTTTAATAAGTGAAAATATACATGGGCGAAATACGCGCGCTTATAGTTCCCATAGTAGACGGAATTTGTTTTAATTACCAAGCTTGTTTACGAGAAACTCTAATTTCCTTAATGGAACATTATGGCAACGCCCTCTCTCTTTGATATTTTGTGCGAAGGTATAAATAAGGTGGAATAATATTTTTAATATAACGAACGTACATAAACTCTTTCACAAAAAAATTTCGGTACCACGAAAACGTTTGCTGTTGCTTATTAAAGAACCGTTCTACTTTAAGAGTCGAATCGATTCTGGGATCCCGGTTAAAGATCATAGATCCAAGATCTGGTTCAGAAGATCTAGGCCAACGTTGCGCAAATCATGTGTGACAGGAATCTTTCGAACTTTTACGAAAGATCACAGTGACATATTTACGAAAAAATTGTAAAAATATAGAGAAAATCACAATTTTAATTTTTGCTAACAATAGAAGTGAATCTTTTTTTACTATTATTGCTCCTGCAGAAAATAAAAAAGAAATAATACTGATATTTTTTATTTGCAAAAATTTATTATTGTGACAATTTTATTACATGTAAAATAGATTTTATATATATATATATAAATAGATTATATATATATATATATATATATATATATATATAAAACATGATTTTTAAAAATCTGAAATAACCTTTTTTTGTTCGCAAATTTTATTATATTAAAATATTTATTGTAAGGTTTCAATGGATGTTCATGTTAATATAATAGCATAGCATTTATTTTTCGAAGTCATATTACAATGATATTTAACAATTTTCGTACAGGATAGCCATGTAGTTACAGAATTTATAAGTTTTCGTATATTTTTATATTTCAATTTTTATATATAATAATTTTGTTTATTTTTTTTTCCGTGATAAAAGAAATGTTTCTGTTTAATATTACAAATGCGTTATTTGATTGCACTTTAATTAAATTTATAAGATAATGTAAGAAATTAATTGTAGAGAAATGTTTCAGACATTATAAAATATAAATTTAATAGTATACCATAATAATGAATCTATGTAGAAATAAAACGCGCGTTTCTACTTTTTAATTTCGAATTCAAACATTTTGTACTTGTAAAAAAATGAAGAATTGAACGGAGCAACAACAGCACAATCAATATGTAATGGATCTTCGAATTCACAAGGAGATTAATGTTCATGGACTAAATTGACATGGCTTTAGTTTATTCACAGCGTATATATCTGTACGCATTTAGTGTATTCGACGTAAATGCATTATTTGATTGAAGTTTAAGTAAATTTACAAGAAATTAATTATAAGTTAGACATTATAAAATTTAGTAGGCTGTTATAAAAATAACCATATAGAAATGAAATACATGTTTCTAGTTTTTTATTTCCAATTCAAACGTTTTGTGTAAAAAAATACAAGAAGAATTAGGCGACATGACAACGGTATATCAACATGTGATGGGCCTTTTTTGAATTCACAAGGAGATTAATGACTTTGGACTAAATAGACATGGATTTGGTTCATTCACAGCGTATTCCATGTACGTATTTAGCGTATTCCAAAGTATCAAAAATATGTCAATCAAAAATATGTTTTAAACATTATATAGAATTTAGTGGGATGATCATAATAATGACCATATGATATAAGAAATGAAACATGCGTTTTTACTTCTTTATTCAAACGTGTTGTGTAAAAAAAAATACAAGAAGAAGATTAAGCGGCACAACAACTGTACAATCAATATGATGAGCCCTTTTCGAATTCACGAGGAGATTAATGCCCATGGACTAAATGAATATGAGTTTGGTGGATGAGTTTCCATTCATGGCGTATCGTGTTTATCGTATTTGATAATAATCGAACGATTCTGAATGCGTTGCAACAAACAAACGCAGCTGATACGAATGTTTTTGACGATATCAAATATCGCTGCGACGTACTTTTTTGTTAACGCAAATACGCGCATAAACGCGATACCTTATCCTATCTTTTGCGATAATCGAGTGCGCGAATCGAGGAATGACGATCCACTATTTTCGTGTTTCAGACTATCAGTTTCCGATTGACGTTTCCGGCGTAGCCAAGGACCACCCTTTCCTCGAGGCCGACTCACTGCAGAGCCTTTTCCGGCGTCTGCACGCCCTTAATCGTTGCGCCAATATGAAACTCGACACGCATCACACGCACCACAGCACGAGCCATGGCAAAAGCGTGAGTACACGTCGAATTACTCGATACGAAGCACGTACGGGAAGTGTTATGCAAACGCGCGGATACGCAAAGATGCGACGGAGCATTTCAATGAGAGTTCAATTAATCTTATTGGAATTAAGCCCAATTTTATTACTATCGACTTTCGCATTTTACGTAATTTTCGTTCTAAAGAGATTTGCAGGAATTACTTCAATTTCGTTGCTTTTACGCTATTTTTTGCCCTATTTCTCGGTAAATTTATTTTTCTTTCCTTCGCAATTTCTATCTTTTCAAATTCTCATCGCATCTTTCGAGCGCTCTCTTGAGAATTTCCCAATAGACGGTGAGATCTAGAGGCGATCTCAAGACGGAAATGTCAGATTAGGCTGGAGGTCGATTGGAGAAGACAAGGGTAGCTATTTAAATATTTCTGAGAATTCCATGATCACAAGTGGAACGATTCGAATCTCATATTACAAAGAAAAAAAAAGTTTTTTCACTGACATCACACGTGGATTTCTATGTTATTAATATTTATCGTTGCTTTATATATTATCTACTTCATATATTATTTAAACACAGCCGCCGACATATTTTATCTACTTTTTAACTCAAACTTGAAATTCTAACAAATATAGCAATTATCGTCTATCACTATTGTCATCTAAATATCAGTTTAATCACGCAGGAAACACAAAAACGTCGTTCAGTTTCTATTTATCTTTACTGATTCTAGCCAAGAAGGCTAGAACGTCAACTGTATTGCTTTAAAGGAAAACAACCTAAGTTAATATATATAATTAGATGCAAATAATAAATAGCACATAATTGCAATATAATTGCTCTTAGTTGCTAGATTTTAAAGAATTTAAATTGAAAAATAGATAAAATATGTCAGTTTACATATACGCTTACAAACCAACTTAACTCCATCTCATTGATATTCTTGCTTGATAATCTATGATGTATGATAATGATATATCGATATTTGAACCACACATTATTATAGCTTTTATGACACGTTCGCACATATGGTCATTGCTATGCGCTGGACGAAAGCATCCGTGTTATTCTTACGACTATCCGTGGAACAGTGAATAAACGAATGGAATAACAATTAACGATTGTCACGTGACGGGGATAAACTAGTAGTTAATTACTTTGGAAAGCGCGCGCTGGAGTACGCAATTGAATGTATCGTAACGCCGTGAATAGCAATACACGTAGTAATTTGGAAACTTGTAAAATTTGTCATGTTATTTATTATATTATTGCGAAAATATTTGTCATTTTTTTTTATTACGATAAATGTCATGATTGCAACTAAGAGACAACTTGATGTTACTTTCAATTAATTGAATGTTTTTAGATAAAAATCTAAAGGCAAATCTATCTCAGGCAAATTATAACTCAAAAAAGTGTTTCTGCATCTCCTCATATTTCCACGAACTTTACTTCGCACGTCGCTGAGATAATCAGCTGTATTATACGAGCGGTCGGAGTACGATGACCTACAATCATGTCATTCCGACTTCACCCATCGCGTATCACGTGGATTAAATACAGCTAAGCCGAAATAAGCGCAGCGAATCTACGAGTCGGCCGATGATCATAAAGATCAATCTATGCGAATTATCAAGTGGGAGTGTGGAAGTTACCGGGTTGCTCTCTCGAGGAAGTATTCACCGTAACTCTGGTGAAGGAGCACGCATCGCAAATCAGAGTTAAAAGCATTTCGACGGAGTCTAAATCAATTATATCCGGCTCGGTCGACCGAGATCGCGTGGATCGATCTGTGCGATCGCGAAAGGAGAATCGTTCGGATTTATACACGTGTAGAATGTACCGACGCCACAAAAGAGATGATATCATGGCAAATCGATCGTGTCTTTGTAGACGCTGAGTTTCGACATTGATTTGTGTATCGTATCGCGTATCGATCTTGGTTTTGAGAAGCAGTGAATAATGGATCGATCGGCCGCGGTTGCAATCCATCGATAAGCTCCTTGGAGTTTGCTCTATCGCGCGTGACGAACCGAAAGCAGGCTATTATCCGGTCGTCTGTATGCCAATATTTTTCTGTAGGAAGATATTAACTTTCGGAAGAGTTGCTCTCCGGTGAGGTCAATTCATAACGCATTGTCCCAGATATATCCAACGATAACTTCGAAGAATTTTTTTTTGTACTCTTTTTCTTGCACGATATTTAATATAAAATTTTATTTTTAATAAAAAAAATAAACTCATCTTTAAAATTGTTCATTTTATTTCTATGATATTTTTCGGTATGCTGGAGCATTTTACGTAAAAACGCGCTTTCCTTTCTGCTACGTAATGTAACCTACCAAGCAAGGATTATTTTTTTATTATTGGGATCTGTCGCAACTAACATTTTAAAAAAAACTTTGAAATGATCGATAGATAGTACTACGGTATTGAGTGTGATCGACGACTTTCACGTCCATAAAGGGCTCACGCATATGCGTGTACGTGCGTGTTTGCCAGCAACAGCTGCGACAAGTGGCAAGCTCTTACCGGAAGTCGGATCGTTACGCACGGTTGTATGTTTAATAAATAGAAAATTTATCTGGCGATCGTGCGCGAAACGAGCTGTGGAAAAAACTGGCGTGAGGATTTTTCAAACAAATGTCCTTAGATGGGGAGAAAGCGTGTTTTACGCGTTCGGTATGAATGAATATACGTATTCGAGGCGTCTGCTGATGCGCGAAAGTCTCGCCAAATTTGTAGCCACGGTGACTCGCAAGATATTGCGAAGCCGATTAGATGACTGTCAGATCGTCGCCTTTCTGAACAAAGAATATCCGTTACGAATACTTTGTGCATACGTCGAATATGATCGATGGAAGATTTCATGCTTGAAATGAAACATTGCATACGATTTTGATTGAAAAAAATTACAAATATTTTTTATGTTAATTCTTGATAAATATAATATTATGTAACAGAAATATAATTCTTAAAATAAATATCGGAATATAAAATGTAATAACATAAAAGTATGTAATATAAAAGTTTAGTCTCATTTATTACGAGACAAGCACACTTCAAAATTCTTATGTGAAAATGAATGAATATGCAAACTTTCAAGTAGAGAATCCGGCAAGAATTGTCAGATTTCCAAATATTAAAGTTCTAAGAAGATTATAGAAGATTTAATGTTCCAGAGTTGTTGAACTGCAAAAGTAAATACATTAGTAGTTATGACGCGTTTAATTTTAATTAGATCAAGCGATTTTCTGGCGATTAATGAAACCTCGTTGAAGGAATACCTGTGAATTGACCGCTGAATTGAGATTAATCAAAATGTACCAGAAAATGTCGCGACGGAAAGTGCCAAGTTCATAAAGCGGTTTATTTTCTGCCTACGTTTTACTATTTTGTTATCGCATTGACCTGGTTTACGCCCAAGGTTCATTGATTCTCGCGTAAGCCATTTTATTCGTCTATCTTAGACCTCGGTTATTAAATTGCTGTCACCTTCATACGGACAGTATTATACTTACATAGTAACACAAGGTTACCTACTATTAGGTAAGATCAATTTACAAATGCCAAAACTGAGTATGACGTGCCGTGTTGACAAGCCAAAATAATCTCTCGATTATTTCGTGATAATGAAGATGTATAGCAATTAATGTAATGTCTTTTTTGCGGTAGGAATATGAAAAGATAAAAATATAAAGAATTAAGAGATAATATTTAAGATAATATCAATCCTTCATCACAATGTAAAATTTCATTCTTATCCGCAATCTGTGTTTTTAAACTTCATTACAGATTTTTATATTATTCTAAACTGTAAAAAAATCTGAAAAAATTTTTACATACTTGTAAAAGCTTTAACGAGTTTGTACTATATATAATATTATAAAAGTTGGATTGTATTTTATTTATTTTTTATATATTTAAATTTATTAACCAGAGAATTAACAATAAAAAAAAATTGTGTGTATCTTTAAAGTCCATTAAAAACATTAAAAGATATTTTTTTTTATTTCTTTTAGAGAATTATAAGAGAAGATTTTGAGCATATTCCTTTAGCCCATATAATTTGTAATCGCATGTGTATGTATAAAACAGCAGGTTTAACATGTGAAATTTATTTAATATTATGAGATAAAGATGAATACCTGTTACTTCCTCATATTTTTCCTCTTTATCTCAACAACATCAACAAAATTGAACTGTTCGGCCAGAAGGTGCTGTAAAAGGAATTTTGGCTGACGTCGACCTTGCACTCCGAATGGAAAGCACTAACCGACGTATGCATTTACCGGGTGAAAGCTGGTCGTTGATGAGACATGCACACGTGAAGTGTAATGATCTTCTACCGAATCGATGGCCTTACGAAAGCAAAAGGCGGAGTGGACCCTCCGGCGTTGATGTTCTCGTGAAACGATTCTGCGAGACAAGAAGGAACGTGCTTTGCGATTGATTGATATCAGGAAGCGACACGTAACATTGTCCGTGACTGAACATTGTCGTGAGATTCTCGTTTTACAATAACGTAATCCAGCAAAATTATCACAACAGTACGGTTGCATAAATAGATCCGTTCAATTTTTGCATTTTGCCTTTATTCCAATGGATCAGGGTATGACAGTCTCTTAAAATATTCTCTTTTATTAGAATTCTAGAGTTTGAAAGAGATCAATAGAAAAACTTCAGCATAAAATTTCAGAGAGAAAGATTAAAAATTTTTAAAAATCTTAATACGTTTTTTTCAGCCTTTTTCAATTTGCGCTGCATTATATTAAATAACAAATCAAATTTTGTGAAGTATATCATTAAGCGCTCAGCATAAATCTTTAAGATATCACTAACATGACATTCAGAAATAAAAAGTAAAGTTGTACTTTTTCAATTTTTTTATTTTATTGTTTTAAAATTGATTTTATTGCGCAATGATGACATCTTTGATTAAAATAAGAGTAAATACAATTTCGATCATATTCACAATTTAAAAAAAAATTTTTTTATACTTTTTTTATACTCACTTGCTTTTTTACTTATTTCTAAATTTGTTCACTTCTTTTTATCTTCTTTACAATTTTCGCGGCACACTCAAAGACCCTTTGCGACACACTAATTTTAAAATCCTACCGTAGTAGCATGACTTTAAATTTTCAAATGATATTAGATTATGCCTACATCAATTTCACAAGATTAAAAAATTTTTTTGAAGCCGAATCTTCTCGCGCGTAACGCAAACGTATATACGCAGACAAGAGAAAGTAGAGGAATGACTGATGCGTTTTATAGGGATAATTTATACGCGAGCATCGCGCGTAACTTAATTTGGTAAAACGACGTAGCGGCGGCTGCGTATATCGTGTAAAGGAGTAGAGATATCCGGGACTTTCGCTGTCGGACGATTGGGTCCCTTTTCCTCTTTTGCCAGAGATCGTTTTCGTTCGAGATCCTCCCTATAATTGTTATTAATAAAAGCTTTCACTCTCTGCGCCTGTGACCACCGAAAATGAGATCTCTCGCGCGTCTCTCGATCCCTGTGTTTGTCGAATCAACGACAGTGGCAATTTGCGGCAATTGGGTCGCTTTAACAACGGTCGTATTATCATGCTCGATATATCGACCACGTTTTCGTGCCCTACTTCGATCTGGTTCTCGAAAATTGCTGCCTCTCCAGAGCGGTTTGAGTGGTGGAGCCGCGCCGTCTGTACTGACGAAGGCAATAAATTGATTTAGAGGAAGTGCATTTAGCTGTCTGTGCTATTTATCGTAAAGGTATCGCGTTAAAAAGATTTGACAAATGACCTGACATTTTTTATGACAGTATTATATTTTCCGAATTAATCACATTTAATCGATATTATTTTATACTGCAATTATGTTATTTTAATTAAATTTGAGATAGTTATACATCATATAAGCGTAAATAGGCAAGGCAGAATATAATGGATCAACATTTATGAAGAAAAATTCTCTTCCTAAAATACATTTAATATCAAAATTGTTGTGGTACAACAATTTATTTAATAAAGGCATATTATAATACTATCGGTTTAATGTATATATTCTTTATTTAATCAAATTCTAATATCGTGCATCACTATCTTTTAATTATTAATACACACAGTAGATATCAGAAAAACTTGTAAACTTTTAGAAAGCGCGGCAAATTAAATTGATCGTTGGCTTGTTAACTCGCGTTTACGGGAAGCATGAAAATTACTATCACGTTAAACGAGCGCACGCTAATGCTGGACAGGAATGGAAAGAGGAGATGAGACATGTAGAAGTATCATCGATGTCCTATCGTCGCGAATACAGGAGTACAACAAGCGAACTGAGAGTAATTATTTGCCGGTGCGGTAGTCAGTTTTATGCAGCCTTTTACCACGATACGGACACGTGCTTACATGATTACATGCATGTGCTTGCGCAAGGGAGAATAATTCCGGACGAAAAGAGGGAGACAGAATCCGAGTAGAGGGATTTCACGGTCAACTCATTAATTGGCAAATAGTTAATTACCGGGCAAGAAAGTTATTACAAAAGATACTCTATCCAATTGCCTTTCTACCTTTTTACGCTGCTCTTTCTTTACGCTTCGCTGTTTCAGTTTCTTCCTATTCTTCTCTGCTTCATTTTATCCCCCTCCGTATCAGTAGATGTTCCCTCATGTAGAATCCACTCCTCGGATTTTCCTTTATCAATGTTTTCGCCTGTACATGATTCTCTCATTTCACACCTGGTCTTCTTTTATCCATACCTTAAGTCTGCATTTCCTCTGCGTCTTCTTCCTTTTCTTCCTTTCCATTGCGTCCCGCCTTCTCTACCGATCTACCTTCTTCTCCTTTTGCATATGGTCGCCCCTTTTCCGTTTCCCTTTTTTCTTACGCGACGCTTTTTCTATCCTTCCAACATTACGAACGCTCTCGCATTCAGAACACCTTCAAGCAGGGGAAAGAGTAGTGGTAGGCGTAATTACATGTACGCACCCGGGTCGCCGGCGTCGGCTTCGCCGGTGCGTAAAACCTGGAAACAGGTTCGGTACACGCAACCGCGCTGGCAGACTGCGCGGCACGATTCCACGTCGCACCTGCATATCACCATTGGCAAGGCATGGTGGTAATAATCATAGAACAAGAATAGGTATTTCATTGCACATAATGGCCGGCAGACTAAATCAGGATAACCAATCAAATATTTGTCCTATATCGGAATAACCAATTAAAGGCTTATCCTAAATTTTTGATTGATCAAAGAGCAGCCACCATGTTGAAGACGACTGCATATCCTTGGGAATGAAATACTTTATATTGTTATATCATAGTAATAATACTTGGAAATTATTCCCCTAACAGAGGGTTGATAGTGACTGTAAAATATATTCGACCCATATTCAGTATCGTTTTATTAAAATAATTTAATCGAAATCATTCCGCTTAGATTCCTCACGTTTCTCCGAGATAAAAACTCTCGTAATTTCAATTTTATAATTTCATTCTGAAATCATAACTAGGAATCGTAAAGGCAAAAGGATAAGTGAATAACATTGTTCGTGTCTTGTCATCAGGTACTCGTATATATTCCTGGATTAAAACATTTCAATGACGTGGTTGAATAAATTCCGATCTTTCGAACCTCATTATACAATCGACGTCGTTCTATTATCTTTCGATGATAATACTTGCATATCTGAACGCGAATGAGAATCATAGGTGAACAGTTAACGATGAACTTAAATTGTTCAACTAAATAAAGATTGCTGATTCACGGAGACTCAGAGATATCGTATTTTCCCTCCAGCATTCAAAGGAATATCGATCATTATCCGTGGTCTTTCCGAAGCACCTCTCTCTAATCTCTTTGAAAAGTACCGCGGTTTGTCGGGAAGGCGCGACAGGGAACGAAGCGACGACAACGATGCGTCTCTCTTTCTCTCGCGCGAGTTGACAAGCGCAAACAGCCGACATTCCTCCGTCGATCGCGCAAACCGGTTGCCATAAATTCGCGCGAACGAACGCGACTTGCCCCGTTTCTACCTCCGATACCCGTATCGACGAGCGGCGCTTTTTCCCATAGTACGACGGTCGGTGTACTGTAAATTTTATGTATTTATTCGGAAAAAGGCAGCTCAAACTGTATAATGCGTCTCATTAAGCAGAAATTCATTTACGGCATTTGTGTTCTAACTTTATTGCACTTCCTCTTACTCTACTGCTTTATAATTAATCTACAATCGAGTTTTACTTAACAATTTTTGTACAGAAATTATTTTTATTAATTCTTTATGACTCTGAATATTTTTATAAAATAGTATTTATATATTGCAAAAATATTCAGAGTGTTATCTTTTCAAGATATTCAGAAAGGATTTCATTATTTTTTACCCCTTCAAGATTTATTTTGTAAAAGTTTCTAAAATTTTTGAATTTTTCATAAATTAGATTACGAGTGATATTTTTATTACAAGCAGAGGTACTTTTAATCTACAGTCTAAGTATATCTACATGAACAGAAGCGTGAGAAACTTGCGACATTCAATGTAAATACGAATAAACAACATTTGGAAGCGTAATACTTTTTTCTTCTCATATTTATTATTTCGTATTAACGATAAAAATTATATTTAAAAAATTGTATTATTATAAGAAGCCTGATACATATTTCGTTACATAAATTTTCCATCAGAGTAACGGCTTCCTTTTAACCAAGAAGTTAACAAGCTTCACATCCTTATCTCTCGCGCAAATTAATCCAGTTACAATTCAGCTTACCGTAATTATACTACGTGCCGCGTGAGAGGAAAGTACCCACGCTCGATAATTAGCGCGTCCAATTCGTCGGAACCGCACCGAAAGCGTGTCATTTCTTCTGCGAATGCGGTCTCTACGTAGAAAGTACACATCCACGGATGACGATGAGGACAGCGATGATTATCCGAGCGGGATGTCGGTCCGCAACACGAGAGCTCCCTGACCCGAGAAGCTCCTTATCGAGCGATCAAGCCGAGCATGAGCAAAGACAGGCGCGTTTCTAAGGTGGCATACCGCAGAAATCGGATGACAGGAAACGGTCATTAGCGCGGGATAAATGTCCTCTTGTCACGCTCGTGCATATGCTCGCGCATTTCTATGCCGCACCGTTATAATGATTTGAACGCGATCTTGCACGCCCGACGCGGATCTAGTTTTTAATAACCATCGCGCTGCGCTGCTACACTTGCACGACATAATCACCGTTCTCACATTCACCGGAAGAGGAGTACCGAGAAAATTGTCCCAACTTTTAATTGCAGGTTGGAGTGTAGCACTAAACGGAATGCATCGTTCTCCGCAATGCATCTTTCCAAGAATTAGAAACGTTAAATATACTCGTACAGTACTTCATTATTTCTAGAAATTATTGCCTATTATAATAACGTACCATTAATCAGTAAAGTGTGTTATTATCTATTAAAATCAATATATCAATGTAATCAATCTCTAACAACTACAAAAGTATCAGTATAAAGTAAGGCTATATTATTTTTGATAACTTCAAAGTCATTCGGCATTTTGAAATAATTCGAATCTTCGAACTTTTGAAGTTCAAATTAAAAAAATTAAAATATATTTTTGTATATTTTTTTATAAAAATATATTATTATTAGCTGTATTAAATTAATGATTTTATAATTTTGATTCTTTGAAGTTTCGAAGATTGAAATTTAGAAATTTTAAGCTTCGAAGCTTTAAAACTCGAAGCTTCAAAGTTCGAACTTTTGAAATCGAAGCTTTCAAAGTAATATCAACTCTACACTGAAAGAGGAATCTAATAATAGCTACCAAACGTTATGAAACAATTCTAATCTTATGCTCGGTTAATATAATCAAAAACAATTTTTTCTAAATATTTAAAAAACATAATTTATATATTATAATATATTAATAACGTAATCAACCGTTTGGTATTACTTATTAAATATTTATAAAAATAAACAATAAGATTGGAAACAAAACTGTTTATGTTAAATACATTGCTTTAAATACGAAGCGCCACTACTTAATTTCAGAAATGATTAATTCATTTATATGTATATATATATATTCAACATCTTAATATTCAGACCGTAGTGGCGCTTCGTATTTAAAGTAATATAAAAATAAAATTATTTTTTGTTCGCCAAACATTAAAATTACTTCATTCGACATTTCGTAGCTATTACTAGACCCTTTTTTTCAATCTAGTATAAAATGCTTTGTTAGTTTATCAGGAATGAAAAATCAGGAATAGTAATTCTAATAACACTACTTTCTAGGCGTATTAGAAGATCTTTTCTAGATTTAACCGCACGCATCTATTCGCGGCGATGGTGGCCGCCGTCAAATCGCAACGCTTTATTTACAGATGATGCAGTTATCGCGGTTCTGCGCGAGCAACCGTGAGCAGTTAGCGTTCGCGGCCGAGAGCCGACATATTACCATAAATTTCCATTGGACCGTTCAGAAACCAATTAGAGTAAGTCACACCGTGATGAAGACCGCGATACCGTTCGCGGTTGTTTAAATCAATGACCGCGCGGAACCGTTGCAACGCGCCGCAACTTAATGCAGTCAATGGTTCCATGTCCGATGTCCATTGCAAAATTTTGACTTAAATCGGACTCGCTGCTGCAGGTTATCTGCGATTTGCAACACAAAGAAGACAGAAATCGAAATCAGTCTATGAACACATGAAGATCTAAAGAGACATTGATTAATGTCAAGCTCTCGTTCACGCAAGAATAAAATCTTGCAAGCTAGGCAATTTTTAATTCATGCTAAATTCACGCTTGATAATATAATCAATGTTAATATTAATTAGCTATCTATTTTAAAGTCTGAGTCTTTTTTCGTGATTTTATTTTAATTCTGAGTTTTGCACGCAATAAGATTACTTTCACGTTGAAATGCAGTATGCACATCGTGATTTTCTTCATACCACGTTTTGCGCACTCTCCGGATTTATTCCAGTGAGCCTCTAATAAACGACATTTCCATGGTACGAGTAATAAATAATGACAGAAAAACCACAGCCTGTTTTCCCTGTTTTTCTTCGGAAACGTTTAGCTACACACATGTGGACACGTCACGCGCATTAAACAAGTGTCACGCACTGCCTCAAGCGAAGGGACGAGAGCGGGATGCCACGAGATGATTTCTCTCCTGTGAGAGAGTCGAGAGAGAAGCGTCAGGAGAAACGGCTGACGGCCAGACAGCGCGGCGTCGTTGTGCGCGAAGCCCTGGCGTGACAACGAAGTCGTGTATACGCAACGTAGGAGCATTCAAATCAGAGTTTAGCCAGTTTGTCAAACAATTTCTAAATGTTTTAAATCATAAACTCTATTAAACTTCAAAAAAGCTAAACAACTTGTAAAATTATTTTTTTAATAACGAAATTTTCCATACAGAGAAAAAAATGGTTGCAATTACTATAATATATTTAAATAATTTATATTTATTTTTTTGGACAACTATATAATTATAGTTCTTTTAACAACTATATGTACAAATCAATTATGCTTAATAACAGTGTCATTACTTAAAAATCTTTAATTTTTTCTTAATATATTTTTTGTTTCTATTAGCTTAAATAATTAGTAAGTAAATCTAAGAAAATATTCAGTATAATTGCGATTGCATTTACTAAATAAAAATATTTATTTTACTTACCATTTATATCTTAATTTTTGCACTACATATTATTGTTTAAAATTATAATTTAATAATTTATGATATAATTTTTTTCATATTTGAGAACTACATATATGTATGGTTATTATTATAGCATCATAAAAAAGGAGTTCCTAATCATAATTATTTTACCATGCAATTATAGTCATAAACACTTCTTTCTATCAATGCAGCATCAAAACATATCACGTGTATAATGATCTGCCTCCCACTTAAATGTCTCTGTACACCGGATGCAGCCGCGTGCCATTTTCAATGTACGCATCGGGAGAAACTCCTACGAGATTTTCCAACCGAGAATTATCGCTGAAACCGACGCTGTCCTAATACATTCTTGCGATTGGAATGATCGATCGATCGACTAGGCGAGCTGGTTCTCGCAAACGAGGATTTACTCACCGTTAGGACGCCTCGCGAATGGTTGTTAGTTAATGGTACCGGAAGTGAGGGATGATGAGGATGATGATGGAAGTGATCGGGATTAATGAGGTGTGACGGGAGTGTCATCGTACGATATTTTCTTGCGCAAAATCTTTGTAGGAAATCATTTCTTTCATTGACATTGATCATCATTGTACCAATTTTGAGAAAGCAAGATTTGTATGTAATTTTAAAACGACAGCAATTCATATTATATTGTCAGTTGTTTATTAATTAAGTTTATTAGTTAGATTAAGTTTGTTAGCTAAATTAATAAATTAAAAAGTAAAAGAAATAAGATAATTCATTAAATAATAATTTATGGAAAGAGTGGAAATTCAGTTTCAAGTCAAATGTTAATAAATATTTTATTACTTCTATACATCTCTAAATAGATAAATGAATAGATAAATATACTGCTCAATATATCTGTTTGTATTTTTATTTCTATAACTTTATCTTTCTGTGTCATTAATTTCTTATATTTCCTTGGCTCTTAAAATTGGACAGCCGTCTCGTTAATGAAAACGACGCATAAATATTTCTGTGGCCTCCGTTTGAACTGGCTGTTTTTTTAACGTTAGGCTAATTGAATTTCGTGATATACGTTCCACACAATGACGGGCCATTCGTACTCGTTAGGCTGCTGCACATCGAGTGTCACTGATCGCGACAGATCGCAAGCTTCTATACGACGATGATCGTACGGCCCAAATTTAGAACCACCATAGAATGATGACCTAGATTTTCGAATGTTTTCGTTCGCCCTGGGTGGTACACGATAAAAATTCTCTCTTCGCGTGTTGCATGCAACAAGTTTTTAAACTTAGAATTTCGCTTTTCGGTCAGCACAAAATAGACTTGAGGAAAACTTGATACGAAACTCAGTTTTTCCTGGACTTATTTATAATGAAAACGATATTATATCTTTTATTAACTTTTTTGGAACATATGATTGAGTCAATCTTTTATTTTTGCATGTTTTTTCTTTAAAGAAATTTCTTTATTAGAAATATTTAACTAGAAATATAAATCTCTTTATATTCTTTCTTCTTTTTTAATACACAACTTTATATATACTTTCTTAAGATGTTGAAGTATATGTAAGAATCATTTAATAATTTTTATACATCTACTTGTAAAAATGATGAAAATTGATTCATGATATGAATGATCTATTATATGTAATAAAGGTCCGGTACTAAAAGTTGAACAATCGATTTTGTGAATTTTTGTCAAGAATAGAATGTCGCTAACGTGCATTTTTTTCGAGAATACGCTCTAAATATATTTTTTATGCTCTTCCTTGGCCGTTGCATTTCGAGAAACTTAGCCGAGAGTCGAGCGCGAACGAATTGTGCGAGCAAAAACTGGCCACGTTCCTTGTGAGTATTGTCGATTCCGTGAGTTAAAATTCTCGATTCGAAAGTATGTTATCGTCGTACTTGCGAACGAGACGATGGTAAAAGAAGTAGAGGAGACCGACATTCCAGGGATTTCCGTGGATCGCAACGGCTACAGTCGCGGCTGCAGTGGATTTCTTCATTGACAATCCGTGATTCAGTGACAAGTCCTCGAGAATCGTACGGT